>NW_017617183.1:1454164-1631677 GCF_001879475.1 Ipomoea nil
TTACTAATTATTATGCTATCGGCCGGACAGATCTCACCAATTGAACTCCCGCTGCAGTCGAAAGCCACAAAACAATTTCTTGCTAGGTATTCACAGGTATTGACGCACCAGCCAAGTCCCCCCACCCCCCTTCCAAATCCAAATATAATACCGTCACATACAATTGTCCTCTGTCGATTTTGTTTAGTTTTATATATATATATATATATATATATATATATATATATATATATATATATAATTGCCAATCTTTCAACATTTTGTAATTGTTTACTGGTTTACAGATAACAGGCTGTAAGTCTTTGTATACTCTACAATTAATAACTATGACAGAACTGTAATAATTGCTATATTCTACTTCTTTCCTTCGTCAATATTTATATGGATAAACACGACAAAAATGTACCTCGTTTTCTTTTCCGTTCTTGATATTATATTATTATATTATTATTACATTATTATATACGGAGTATATATAACATTATTACATAAATTAGATAACTTACATAAGTAATAAAATAATAGAACGCAACTACATTAACATAACACTCTTCACCACCCATCTATTTTTTCGATTAAGTCGGATACTTTGTGTCAATATCGAACGAATGGAAATACGTCTAACGCATGCGAGGCCAAAATAGTAATTACCAAACTAAAAAAAAACAGCTGTTTCATTTGATTGAATTGGTCATTACAGTACTAACTTCAAAGGCAACCGGCAAAGGCAGGACTTCGTCGCAAGAAGGCCATTTCTACACGTCTTTGCCTGAACCCGGTACACTGACCCTTTACCGATTAACTCAAACTCACCGTTGTACACTACCGCCTATATTTGCTGTTATCTATTATGTAATACCATATTAGGAAATTTGGAAGTTTAAGCACGGAAATGATTTGCATCATAATTACCTATTAAATAACAAGAAATACAGGTATAATTCAAACCACATATAACGATTCATCTAGCAAAGATAATAAATGTATAAACATTAAAACAAACCATTGGCCGGTTAAGATCAACTTTTCCAGAATACCCCATATTCCCGAAAACCTTTATCCTGCACTACAGCTATTTGATTTCGAATACATCAAAACCTCATACCGGCACACAATACCTTAGCAAGGGAATCTACTTTACGTTTATGTTACTCACAAACAAAACGTTAAATTATGCAAGACAGACATAATAAAGCCACTGATAACAACACTTAACACAAATTCACATCGATTACGGTAAAACACGTTGGACAAAACAACGTACTGATTGTTCAAAATAGGCAGACCGGCCTACAAAGCGGTACACATACTGGATACTAAGTGGTACACATCTCTGGTATGCCCTAAAGAAAACATCTGTCATTCAAATGATTCGCCAGTAGCTTCGCCCCTGACCCGTGCTGCCTCGACCTGTACAATACTTAAACCCAGTTAATCTGGTGGCTGTGAAAGCTATCTAATTAAAAAATATATACACAATATAATAATTCATAACAATTTTAACCTCTGCTGTTAATTCTTCTTTCTTGACTTCCAATAATTGTGGACAATACAGGCCAACAAGTTGTTTGTCTCTCACAATTTCCTTCACGGGCAGGGCAAGGTGTCTGTTTTCCAAGAGTTCCTTGCTCACCTCCACCAAGAAAATCATGCTTAACCCTACAAACGACTGTATTTCTTTTGGTATCTTGAATACATCGGTCCTTTTTTGCTTTGCAAAGAGGTCACTTGCTTTCATACCAACCAACTGAATACATTCTTTGTTAAACAGAATCAACCGACCATTCCATCCCGCATGTTCAACTTCGACAGTCACTCTGTAGGTGATGACAGGCTGAGACGATATGTTTAAGCAGTTCGTGCACTTATAACGCCCATCAACACCGCTCGACACTCTCGTATCACAACCATCAGTCGCACAACCCGCATGATACCAGTTGAAGGGACTATCAACATTCACAACCTTTGTGCCAATCCAAAACTGTCCAGTCTAACAATTTGAATTCAGAGCGTTAAACTAACAATTCAATCAATGGTCTTTACGATTTCATATTTGACGGCGGAATTAATTCAACAAAACAAACAAAAGTATGCAACAAATGGAACATTACAAACAACCACGCAAATTTTATACAATAATAAAGTACACTTACTTTTCTTTGCCGATAAATCTCTTGAAAATCAAGTATCCGTATCGGAACATTCCTACAATCTTGCACCTCATTGTTCCCAGTCAAGCTACAGGTTGCTACTTAACAATAATTACACAACAATATCGAGATTACTGACTGGTGTAGAATCAAATTATGGAAGCTAAACATACGACCAATTTTACAGCAGAGATATCAGTTTCAATATTACAGTTAATGAACAAACATAACTCACCATTCAGCGGATATGTAAAAGTCGGGAAACTTTCAACTTTTAAAGGTCTGACAAGTGTCCGTCCGGTGATCTCCAACATAAAGTTTTGATTCGTCGACTTGTGCTTAAACATGTTCGGCATAACCGAAAAGTTGAAAATGTGGTACAAATGCCCTAATTTTTTTTTTTTGAATGCTACTGGTTCTATTACATTGTAGTATCTGTTCATATGCCCTAATTTGATTTTCTTTGAAAACTTGCTAACATGCGGACTAACAATGCGTACGCGCACAAAAGTACCCTGTTTTTGGATTCCACATCAATTACTGTCGATGCAAACAAGATTCAATACACATTAAAATGACATAAATTGAAATCTATGCATAACGAACCTCCTCATCGTGAAAGATACCGTTAAAACACTCCTTCTCGTTTACCGGGGGTAAATCTCCACAGTTGTATGCTTCTACAAACCTATAGTCCATTACGTTCTCCTGGGTTTTCATAGACATTTCTCGAATAAAAATCTTTACTGCCCCCATAATGAAACGAAGAGTCACTTTTAATTCAAAGGAAGACTAACTTTTAGTTCAAAGGTTTTAAGAACTAGACCCGTGCACAAAGCTTAATATAAGGCGTATATATAAGGCTGATGCCCCATGCCGTAGAATTTTGTTTTCGCAATTAGCCATGACTTTCAACACTTCAGATATTAATAGTCCAAACGTCGTAATTTTTTTCGCTTATTTTCTGGTGTTTATTTCGGGGTTATTTGTTGAGTTCTCTTCACTCAGCTCGGCCAAATTGTTTGATTCATGTCCACATAAAAAAAAAATGCCACATGACTAATAATTGCAAATAATTTCTTAACCACTAAAGCTATTCATCATCCTTGTATGCTTACAATTGTCAACCGTTAAAATACATTTTACACAAACTGGCCTTCCATATATTCAAGACGTTTCAAACCGCTGCAACATTCTACATCGATCCATCAAATAATTACTCTCAGAAATAGTAACTTAACCATATAGCAACCCCAAATACAAATACAAAGCTTAAAAGCGGTCTACAACTGCAACATCCGACTGACCAAACAGGCCTTTGCTTTAACATAGAAGTTAGCCTTTCACATGCTTCTTCATTTCGGTTTATCCTTTTCAATAGTCCTGGTATGATCGACTTTGCTCTTGCACACATTGGAGGATCTGCCCATTCAAAATACCCACAATTATTCGTACCCTAAAACAAACAAAACACATAGCGATTAGCAAATGCAATTGTTAACCACTATCAAACACAGGCATTTAGAGATGCTATATTACTTACCGACACATCCACACATTTCCAAAATCGTCTTCCCGGATTTTGATCAGTCCACGACGTTTTCATACACATCTGATTAGCACATTGCTGACAGTGTCGAAGCTGTACAAATTCTTTGCAAACAGTCGGTGTTGTATTGCTCCAATTCCGTGCATCTTCATGTTGGAATTCCTCCATTACAGATTTCGGTACACATAAAAAAAAAAAAGAAAAAGAAATTGCCATTTTCTATCGCAACCCAAAGATATACTCCGGTTCACCAAATGTACAATCCGTATTTATTACTTTTGTGTTATTAGGACTATATTATTAGTATTAGACTGGGACTACCTTATTCGTGTTAGACTAGGATTCTATCTAGTATCTATATATTCGCTCTCTGTACTCTCAGATTGATTATTCAATACAACACAATTATATTCTTATATTGTGAATGGCTACGACAAACCAAATATTTTAAACGTATTTAATAACCCACATTAAATCACCCTTTTAACCTTTACACATGTTGAAAACAACAACATAGCCCTACGTACGGCACACCGCTTTGCAAACACATGCAAATATGGACCAACCCTATTTCGCATTTCATTACGTTTACATGAACACATTCATACTACACATTCATATGTATTTCTAATCGAAAATAAATAAACGATACAACTATTGGGCATCACTTATAATCATTTCGCAACGCGCGTGTCTCGACTAGTATATAAAATATAAATATGAACATCTTCAACATCACTATCATCGCCTATGTAAAAATTAAGAAAATTGAAAACATATTATTAATGAATGCATATCAATTTCTAAACAAATTGCAGCTGAATGCAATTGGACATCAATAGTTCAATACTATCAAATATAGAGTTAATTCCAGCAATGGTCCCCCGACTATTGCGATTTTTCAAAATTGATCCTTGTCTTTCAATTTGGACGAAAAAGACCCTTGGCTATCATATTTGTTCCAACATTGGTCCTTCCGTTAAACTTCAGTTAGTTAGGCGTTAGTGTAAGGGGTAAAATGGTATTTCCCTTAACTTGCTTCTTTCTTCTTCATGTTGATCAATATATGTATGTATTTTACATAGAGAAGCAAAACAAACAACTCCATTGTTTCTCACCCCAAGATTAGTTCCTTAGTTCGGGATATCATTCCTGCAATGAAAGCATACCTCAATCTGTTTCAGTCGTTTCTTAGCCTTCTATAATTGATGCCCCAAGTTAGCTCTTTCACATTTCAGAGCTGAGAACTTTTCCTCTAATAAGTTCTTCTCCGCCTCCCCAACTTGACACTTCTTCAGTGCCTCCTGCTCTCTCACCATGGCTTCCTGCAATTCCGCAAGTTCCTGGTTGTATCCACATTCAACTATCTTCTTGATTGCACTCCGGAAAGCTGCATGTAGATTACTTATTAGAAGTTTCTCAAGCTGACATGCAATCGGATCATCCCAATCCACGCTAGTTGTGAACTTTCCCTTTCATGTTTCTCATTAGTCTGAACCTCACGAAAGAAACAATCAGAGAAACAACCAGAAAAGACAAAATCAGGTGCAAGAAATGAAAAAAAAAAAAAAAAAAAAAAAAAAAAAAAACTAACTGAAGCAACAACAATTTGGGTAATGGCCATATAGAGAAATAAAGGATTAAATCAAACCAAGAAGCAAGAATTCAATCTTGAATGAGAAAGGGCACTCACGAAATGCACACAAAAAAAAAAAGGCAAGGTGAAGTCTCCCCTGTTCTTGAGGTACGTATAGGCTATGGCGCCACTACTCTGCGAGTTCTTTCACACTGTCTGCGTGCCTCACCTCTGTTTGCCTGAGTGTTCGTTCCACTCTCGCAATAGTGCGGTTCAAGCAAGGTAGGTGAGAAAGAATGGAGTTGAAATCTTTGTACATGAAATCTTCAACACACCCTCCCCCGCCCTAAAAAGAAACACAGAACAAAAAGACAAAGGGTATCTCCAATTCAAAACCGATTTTCAATTGCCCATTTGTTGTAAGTCTCAGACTTTGTTGTGTTTGTCTCATATAAGGATTAGGAATATGAGTTTGTCTCAGGATTAGGAATATGAGTTTGTCTCATATAAGGAATAGGAGTGAAAGGGAGAGTATATGCCTATAAATATAATCAATGTATCTCATCACCTGAACACCATCACAAATAATAAGAGAATACTTTCACTCCCGTGGATGTAGGCACATTGCCGAACCACGTAAATCCTGTCTTCTTTACTTTCTGCCATTATTATTTTTCTTGTTCTTATTAATCTCAACAAATTGGTATCAGATCTCTGTTGAGATGACCAGTTCAAGTACAAAATTCGAGGTATCAAAATTTGATGGTACAGGGAATTTTGGGTTATGGCAGTCCAGGGTAAAGGATTTGTTGGCACAACAGGGTCTTCTCAAAACTTTGAAGGCGGAAAAGCCAGCTAATCTGGATGAGAATGATTGGGAGGATTTGAAGGAGCGTGCGGCAGGAACCATTCGGTTATGCCTGGATGATGGAATTGTGTATCACGTTATGGCCCTGGAAGCCCCAAAAGAAATTTGGGATAAATTGGAAACTCAGTTTATGGAAAAATCTCTAACGAACAAACTGTATCTAAAGCAAAGGCTTTATGGGCTTAAGATGCAGGAGGGTTCAGACTTGGTGCATCATATTAATGTCTTCAACCAGATAATCTCAGATCTGGCCAGGCTTGATGTCAAGATTGAAGATGAAGACAAGGCGATGATCTTGCTATGTTCATTACCTTTTTCCTTTGAACATCTGGTGACTACTTTAACATACGGGAAAAGCACGGTTAAATACAGCGAGATCTCTGCGGCCCTGCAGGCTCATAATAAGCGCATGCGGGGTGTAGGAGATGGATCGTCTGTTGGTGAAAGTTTGTATGCTAAAGAGGGTCAGGATCGTGGAAGGAAGCAAGAGAAGGGTAATTCTGGAAGGAGAAAATCCAGGTCTAAGTCCAGAAATAGCAGGAAAATCCGGTGCTACGGGTGTAATGAGATTGGGCACATTAAGAGAGATTGTCCAAAGTTGAAAACACAACAAGAGGCGGCGAACGTGGTGCATGCTGATGACTCAGATTATAGTGAAGGTGATGTTCTAGCAGTTTCATCAAGTAAGTTGTCAGATGCATGGATTCTAGACTCAGGGTGCTCTTATCATATTACACCTAACAGGGAATGGTTCACAACCTATAAGTCAGGTACTTTCGGTTCTGTTTTTCTGGGTGATGATAGATGTCATAATATCATAGGTATTGGTGATGTTAACATCCAGATGTATGATGGTATTGTCAGAACTTTGCATGATGTTAGACATATACCGGGGTTAACTAAGAACCTGATTTCTCTTGGCAGTTTGCATGCTAATGGTTTTGTTCATAAGTCTGAGAGTGATAAGGAAACCATTAAAATTAGTAAGGGTGTTTTAACTGTGATGAAAGGGAAAAGGACCACAGGGAACATATATAGGTTGTTGGGTAGTACTGTTGTAGGTGGAGCACATTCTGTTGAGTCTAGTGATGATACTACTAGGTTGTGGCATTTACGTTTGGGTCACCTTGGTGAACGTGGTTTGTCTGATTTGCACAAAAGGAATCTGTTAAAAGGAGTTAAATGTTGTAAGTTGGATTTCTGTGAGTTCTGTGTCCTTGGGAAACAAACTAGAGTCAGTTTTTCTACTGGGCAGCATAAAACTAAAGGGATTCTAGATTATGTGCATTCTGATGTTTGGGGACCTACCAGGGAACCTTCAATGGGTGGCTCCCGATATTATGTTACATTTACTGACGATTTTTCTAGGAAAGTCTGGGTGTATTTCTTGAAACATAAATCTGAAGTGTTTGAGAAATTTAAGTTGTGGAAAGCTGAGGTTGAGAACCAGACTGGAAGAAAAATCAAGTACTTGAGGTCTGACAACGGGACAGAATATACTGAGAAAGAATTTCAGAAATTCTGTGCAGAACATGGAATTCAAAGGCACTATACAGTGCGTAAGACACCACAACAGAATGGTGTTGCTGAGCGACTGAATAGAACCATTGCTGAGAGAGCAAGGTGTCTCAGATTGAATGCTGGGCTCTCTAAGTGTTTTTGGGCAGAAGCAGTGAACATGGCATGTTACTTGATCAATAGATCACCACGGACATCACTTGGTGGCAAGGTTCCTGGGGAGGTTTGGTTAGGTAATCCTGTAAGTTTTGATCACTTACGAGTTTTTGGTTGTCCAAGTTATGTTCTTATTCCAGGTGATGAGAGATCAAAGTTAGATCCCAAGTCGAAGAAGTGCATCTTTTTGGGTTACAAGAAAGGTGTAAAAGGATATAAGTTTTGGGATCCTGCAACCAAAAAGGTGGTGATTAGCAGAGATGCGGTGTTTGATGAGAATTTCATGTTCCAGCCAAAGAAAGAAGATGCACTAGTTGATGGTTCTAGCACAGTAGAAGTGGATATGGATCGTGTACCTTTGAGTGAGAAAGTAGTTAATCCACCTACGATTGAGACTCAAGAAGTTGCAGATTCTACATCTGCAGCAGGTTCGAGTTCAGAAAATTTACAAGATTACAGTTTGGCTAGAGATAGATCGAGACGCACCAATGTCAAACCACCTAGTAGGTATGGGTTTGAGGATATGGTTTCTTTTGCACTTCTTGTTTCTAATAATGATCCAGTTACCTTTCAAGAGGCTATTTCTAGCCAGGAGAAAGATAAATGGATGGCAGGTATGATTGAGGAGATGGAGTCTTTACATCAGAATCATACTTGGGAGTTAGCTCAACTTCCTCAAGGAAAGAAGGCTATAGGGTGCAAGTGGGTCTATAGGAAAAAGCCACCAGTATCAGAAAAAGAAGGGGAAAAGTTTAAGGCTAGGTTAGTTGCGAAGGGGTTTTCTCAACAGAAGGGGATAGATTATGATGAGGTTTTCTCTCCTGTTGTTAGACATACTTCTATCAGATTAGTACTTGCTTTGGTAGCCATTTGGGATTTGCATTTGGAACAAATGGATGTGAAAACTGCTTTTTTACATGGTGATCTAGATGAGAAAATTTACATGAAGCAACCTGAAGGGTTTGTTAAACCCGGAGGTGAGCATCTGGTTTGTCGACTCAAGAGGTCTTTGTATGGGCTGAAACAGGCTCCACGGCAGTGGTACAAGCGGTTCGATGCTTACATGATTCAAATTGGCTATACACGTTGTGAGTATGATTGTTGTGTCTATGTGAAAAGCCTTGGTGATGGTTCTTTTATTTTTCTGTTACTGTATGTGGATGATATGTTGATTGCTGCTAAGAGTATGAATGATATTACTGCATTGAAAGTTTTATTGGGTCAGGAATTTGATATGAAAGACTTAGGAGTTGCACAGAAAATTCTTGGCATGGAAATTCACAGGGATAGAAGTGCAAGAAAGTTGTGGCTAACTCAACAGAGTTATATAGAGAAAATTCTTGACAGGTTTGGGATGAGTAAGTCTAAACCGGTTAGTACCCCTTTGGCTAATCATTTTAAACTCTCATCCAGTCAGTGTCCTCAAACAGTTAATGAGATTGAAAATATGGCAAAGGTTCCTTATGCTAGTGCAGTTGGCTGTTTAATGTATGCAATGGTTTGTACTCGACCTGATTTGGCTCATGCTGTTAGCCAAGTTAGTAAGTACATGTCTAAACCTGGGAAGCAGCATTGGGAAGCAGTTAAATGGATTCTCCGGTACTTAAGAGGCACTATGGGGCATGGTATTGTTTTTGGGAGTCAACGGAATGATCATGTACTCATGGGATATGTGGATTCTGATTATGCTGGTGACATGGATAATAGACGTTCTACAACAGGGTATGTTTTTACTCTTGGGGGTGGTCCTATTTGCTGGAGATCATCAGTTCAGTCTATTGTAGCTTTGTCTACAACTGAAGCAGAATACATGGCCGTGACTGAGGCAGCTAAAGAGGCTTTGTGGCTTTCAGGTTTGATTAAGGAGTTGGGTATTGAGCAAGATGGAGTTCAATTACACTGTGACAGTCAAAGTGCCATCTTCTTAGCTAAAAATCAAGTGTACCATGCCAGAACCAAACATATTGATGTAAGGTTTCATAAGGTCAGAGAGTTGGTTGTTTCTGGTGAGATTTTGTTGCAGAAAATTCATACAAGTGAGAATGCAGCAGACATGTTGACCAAGGCAGTTACTAGTGACAAGTTCAAACATTGTTTGGACTTGTTGGGTGTTTCCAAATGTTAAATGAACATGGTGGTCCTAATCCAGGGAGACTATGAGATGAGTTTTTTCTCCTAAAGGGCTTATTTGCGAAGGTGGAGATGGTTAGATAAGTATTTTCTCCTAAAGGGCATGTTTGCCAAGGTGGAGATTTGTTGAGTTATCTTTTTTCTCCTAGAGAGCATATTCGCCAAGGTGGAGATTTGTTGTGTTTGTCTCATATAAGGATTAGGAATATGAGTTTGTCTCAGGATTAGGAATATGAGTTTGTCTCATATAAGGAATAGGAGTGAAAGGGAGAGTATATGCCTATAAATATAATCAATGTATCTCATCACCTGAACACCATCACAAATAATAAGAGAATACTTTCACTCCCGTGGATGTAGGCACATTGCCGAACCACGTAAATCCTGTCTTCTTTACTTTCTGCCATTATTATTTTTCTTGTTCTTATTAATCTCAACAGACTTGTTTCCAGCAGGTTTTGCTCAACCATTGTTGCCGCCAACCTTGAACTGGAAGGAAGAAACCAGGGCAGAAGCCATGAAATTCAGGAGAAGGGTGGTGAAGAAAGCAAGCTAAGGAATTAACTCTGCGTAACATACATACGTATATTGATCAACATAAAGAAGAAAGCAAGTTAAGGAAAATACCATTTTACCCCTTACACTAACGCGGACCAGTGCTGGAACAAATATGATAGTTAAGGGTCTTTTTCGTCCAAATTGAAAGACAAGGACAAATTTTGGAAAATCACAATAGTCGGGGGACCATTGCTGGAATTAACTCATCAAATATATGATATATATTCCAGTACGTAATTTAAGTTTGTAGTATTTAAACTATTTATATATTGATGAATAATGAATGGATTGAAATCATTGAATATAGTAACAACTAACAAGAAACAAATATATATATATATATATATATATATATATATATATATATATATATATATATATATATATATATATATATATATATATAGAAGAGCGCTCATATGCGGCGGGGTCTTACCGTGCGGCGGTGCGGCGAAATTCCAGAATACACCAACAGTGTTAACAATATGCACCAACAGTGCAATAAAAACACACCACAATGAAATGCAATAAAACATCACAAAATACACAACAAACTCAAAAAAAATACACCATATAACTCACCACCCCCAATGGTGTATTTCCGAACAGTGTATGGTGTTTTTACTCACACCTAATGGTGTGTGTTTGGTGATCCAGGGCTCTGTTTACTCTGTTTTGTGTAGTGTATTTTCCTAAGCATATTTGTTGAACTATTGGTGTTCCCGCACCGTAAAAATCGCCGCACCTGAACTCGCCTATATATATATATATATATATATATATATATATATATATATATATATATATTAATGAATGCGGTCAGCAAGTCACAACACAAACTGAACAAAGTAATAAAAAAATGGAAATCGAAGGCTTACCTGCGGAGGCAGCGGAGCCGTGAAGGGAGGCCGGAGAAGTGCGAACGTCAAAGTGCCGGACTAGATGGACGGATGGGGCTGGCGTAGTGGCAGCTGGGGCTGGCAGATAATGAACCTAAAAATTGGTTACGATTAGGGTTGATGAGATGAGAGCAGATTAGGGTTCGTCTCTAGCAATTGAGTGTTTTTTTTTTTTTTTTTTTTTTTTTTTTTTTTTTTTTAGTTTGATTTTTTCGCGCTTTGGTCAGAATAAGAGGTCAACAGCGGTCCGAGATTGTAAGGTCAATGTAAATGTCTATTTTATCCCTTCTTGAAATGGAGAATTTTTTCTCTAGTGAGATTTTGACGGAAAATTGGTCAGAAAGACCATTTTTGGTCGTGGATTAAAATTGCAAGGTTTGAAAGTCACAGATCAATCCTGATTGTGCTACTATATATATATATATATATATATATATATATATATATATATATATATATATATATATATATATATATATATATATATATATATATATATAGTGAAAGGTTCCCGTGCGGTTGTGCGGTTATTAATGTGCGTGAGATTTGTACTCAATGTGCGTGAGTGTTATGTCTAATGTGTCTGAGATTTGTACTTAATGTGCGTGAATGTGTAAAATGCAGCAGAAAATATGGATATCAGCTTCTTCCCCATCCCCAGTAGACATTGCCCTCTCCCTAATGATGATGATCCATGTTTTCGTGCAGTTGAAAGGTTCCCGTCCACCACCACCCAATTTCCCGGCCGAAATCATTGTTTTCTACTCTCCAAACCCACTGTACTTTTCGTCTCAATTCAACCACCACCATGATAACCGCCCCAAACACAATATAATGGTTTTGTAAGTGCCCTGAATAGTGAATACCACCATGGAAACCCAATCTGGACACCGTCTTTTGAATGGAGCTTTTGGGAGTATTATTTTCGGGAACTACTCACGCACATTAAGCACAAATCTCACCCATATTAAGCACTATACTCAGGCACATTAAGTACAAAACTCACGCATATTAACATGACGCACATTAAGTACAAATCTCAGGCATATTAAGCACAACATTCACGCACATTAAGTATAAATCTCACGCACATTAATCCACCGCACAACCGCACGGGAAGCAACAAATGCACCTGATCCCTTCCCTATATATATATATATATATATATATATATATAGGCTGATAGTCAATTAAACTTTTGCAACTACTTTCCTTGCCTTTAAAGCCAACCCACTTTTCTAAAGGAGTACAAGACCTTCATAAATAAGTCAGCTAGGGTTCAAATTGGCAGTTACCTCTATCTCTTGGCTTACGATTTCATAGCGTGTTGCGTATCAGGTGCTTGATTTTGACTGTACACACTCAAAAGTGTGTATATATGTACATGTGTGTATCGATTTGCCTCTGATTTTGGCTGCAAGGCTGCAAGGGTATAGGTTGTGGGCAAATTATTGTGCGGACCATGGTCCACATAATGTTATGTGGACCATAACAAAAAATACATTTTTAATATATTAAATGTACATTATTTTTGTATTGAAGTTACATTGTACAATATAATGTATACTCAGAACAAAAATAATGTACATTCTCTAAATATAATGTATTATTTTTGTACTGAATGTACATTATTTTTGTACTAAACGTACATTATTTTACAATAGACAAAATATGATCCATACAATTTGTGTGAACCATGGTCCACACAATAATAATTGTAGATTGTGGACCGATTTCTTGATGTCTTTGTTTTGGCGCAAATTATGCCGTGGAATCGTGTTCACCGAGAATGGTGAACACAAGTCAAAACGACGTCGTTTTTAGGCAAAAAAAAAATAAAATTCGCGGATGTGGAGTTAACGGCGCGTTACTTATCAAATTATGAATTTTCTGTTATGAGATTATGAATTTTCATAAAATTCATAATCTCATAACAGAAAATTCATAATCGCATAACAGAAAATTCATAATCTCACAACTGAAAATTCATAATCTCATAACAGAAAATTCATAATCTTATAACAGAAAATTCATAATCTCATGGTTCCAAAGTGAATGTGTAGACATGGTTCCAAAGTGAATGTGCAGGCATAGATTCATAATTTATGAATGTCCGTGATTTCGGACGGGAATATGTAGGCATGGTTCCAAAGTGAATGTGCATGCATGAATTCATAATTTATGAATGTCCGAAATTATGAATGTAATGAAAATTCATAATCTCATAACAGAAAATTCATAATCGCATAACAGAAAATTCATAATCTCATAACTGAAAATTCATAATCTCATAACTGAAAATTCATAATCTTATAACAGAAAATTCATAATCTCATGGTTCCAAAGTGAATGTGTAGGCATGGTTCCAAAGTGAATGTGTAGGCAGTCACGTAATTAAAAAAAAAAAAAAAAGAAAGATAACGGTGTACTAACACCGTTGGAACCGTGTTCACCATGAATGGTGAACACGGTTCCATGGCATAACGTCTGTTGTTTTGGTGGCATATACTCCGTATTAATGTTTACCAAATATCAATCCGAGGATCTTTCTATGAACCCAGATTTTATGTTTCTTGGTTTGCCTCGTATTGTCACATTTATAATCCGTTTGGTTCGCCAAAAAATATTTGAAGATTTGAAATTTTATAGAGAATAAGTTCTAGAAAAATAGATTCAATTGTGTGATTGGTAAAAAGGAAGTTACTGGAATATAAATTCAATTGTTTAGTTGGATTTGGTATTGTAAGGAATAATGAATATAAAGATAATTATGCCCCTATACAATAATAACAACAATAGTAATAATGGTAACTAAAAGAAGTTGGTGAGAGCATAATTATTCTCCTTGTTTTCAATGGAAAACATTTTTTCATGGAAAACAAAATACCAAGGGGACCAAGGAAGATGTTTTCTTCATTCTTGAGGAAAATGTTTTCTATCCAATCAAAGGAAAATCTAGGTATCGTTTACTTTTTTTTTTTTGAAAATTATATGGGTGCTTCATTAGAAAAAGGCAGAAATAATGTCTGGTGGGTGGATATCCCAGTACATAGCAGCAAGCTGCTGATAAGCCGTAGTAGCTAATGCATGAGCTAAATAATTGTCCGATCTAGGAATAAAATTAAATGAACAATACTGAAATAAAGTGGCAATTTGCCTGCAGCCGTCAATAGCATAGCCCACATAGGAGCGAAACGCGGCGGTTGGTGTAGTAAGATAGCGTTGTAATGTCATGCAATCAGTGTATAACTCAATATTCTGCTCCCCTCGATCCTTCAACCACGATAAAGCCTCTTTGCATGCCAAAGCTTCGGCCATAAGAGGTGAGAAACAGGTTGGTAACGGTGCATTGAAGGCCGATATGTATCTCCCATCTACATCGAACAAAACAGCCCCTACAGTGGCCTCTCCCTTCTCGTGCAGATAACCTGCGTCGACCCGGCATCTTCTCAATATTGGCATAGAGTGTTCGGCCACCAAAGCGGTATCCTGGTCGGTAGCATGGCGGGCTTGGTCGGCAGTGCGGCGTGCGGCAGTGGTAGCCGCTGTTCCGGCAGCCGAGACACGGGTGGGGCGTGCTAGGATCCATGCATCCTTGGCAGCCGCGGCGACTCTGATTAACGAATTCGGTCGTGGTAGACATGCCTCCCATACCGCACGATTTTGTGCACTCCAAATGTTGTATAGAATTGATGCTGCATATAACATTCCATCAGAATCTAAAACATTTTGAAGTTCCTCAAACCAAACATGAAAAATATTTGTAACAATATTGGGGATTGTAAGGTTGGATTGTTGCCAAATGTCCCTTGCAAAGTCACACAAGACTAAAGCATGCATTGTATCTTCTTGTGATATCCCACACATGGCACAATATGGACTCACATCAACCCTCTTTATAAGCAAGTTTGTAGTAGTAGGTAATATATCACAAATGGCTCTCCAAAGAAACATTCTCCATTTTGGTGGTATTTTGAGTCGCCACAGGGCTAACCAATTCACAAACTCCCCTCCTTGATTCTCATAATCCCCTACTATACGCCTGTATCCACTCTTCACAGAATATAGTCCTTTTGGGTCCCCATGCCAATACCATGTATCATTATAATCCGGGGAGACAGGTATCCTTATAATTCTTTCCACATCTCCAGGTTGGAATAAATCTGTTAGAATATCATTATCCCATGTACCTGTTTGTTGATCAATTAAACCCACTCTGGCCTCTTGTAGTTGTACTGGCATCTCCGTTTGTATCATAGGATCCTGTTCATCCTGCAACCAGGGATGGGTCCAAATAAAAGTAGACTCCCCATCCCCTATTCTTCGTCTCACCCCACTACAAATTATACTCTTCGCCGCCATAATACTCCGCCAACAAAAACTTGGATTACTTCCTACCTGTGCATCAAAAAACGTTCCTTTAGGAAATACTGGGCTTTATAAACACGAGCCACTAAAGAGTCAGATTTAGTGAGCATTCGCCATGCTTGTTTCCCCAACATTGCTAGATTAAACGCACGTAAATCCTTAAATCCCAACCCACCATATTTCTTTGGGACACATAATTTATCCCAAGCCTTCCAGTGTATTCGTCTATCAATTCCAGAGTCCCACCAATATCTATTCATGGTTTTCTCAATTGCCGTACATACTGATGGAGGCAGTAAAAAAACACTCATTGAAAATGTAGGCATAGATTGTGCCACACTTTTCAATAGAATCTCTTTCCCTGCTTGGGATAGCAATCTTTTATTCCAAGACCCAATTCTTTGGCGTATTTTATCTACAATATATGCAAAAGCTTCCTTCTTGTTCCTTCCAACAAAAGAAGGTAGACCCAGATATTTGCCAAAATTCGGAGCCTGTGCTACCCCCAATACTTGAGCCACATTATCCCTGTCAATATTTCTTGTATTTTTGCTATAGCAAATACTTGACTTGTGGTAGTTGGCCACTTGTCCAGATAGGTCCTCATATATTGACAGACATTTCTTTACCTCGTTTGCCTCTTCCTCATTAGCTTTAAAAAACAGAAGACTGTCATCCACAAAGAATAAATGAGAGACCTGGGGGGCACCTCTTGCCACCCTACATCCATGAATCAGTCCCGCCCTGTTAGCCTGTTGCAACAAAAGTGAAAGCCCCTCTGCACAGATAATAAATAAGTATGGAGACAACGGATCTCCCTGTCTCAGACCACGAGTAGGTATAATTGGGTCACTCCTAGAGCCATTCACCAGAATACTGTAGGAAACCGTAGTTACACATTTCATGACCAAATCCACCCATCTACTATGAAACCCTAGCGCCATCATCATGTTCCGAAGAAAGGGCCACTCCATCCGATCATAAGCTTTCGCCATGTCTAGCTTAATGCACCCCATCCCCCCAATCCACACTGCTTTCTATTCAGAAAATGTCCTACCTCTGCGGCTAGCAAAATATTATCCGTTTTCAACCTATCCGGAATAAAAGCACTCTGTGACTCAGATATTATCTCATCCATCAATGGCTTCATTCTATTAGACATCATTTTTGCAATTATCCTGTAGACCACATTACTAAGAGCTATAAGGCGCAGATCAGTTACCAATTCCGGATTATTCTTCTTAGGAATCAACACAATATCCGTACTGTTTAATTCAGGCGGAAGCTCACAAGATTCAAGGCAATTAATCACAAAACTCGCTACATCCCCTCCCACCACATCCCAAAAATGCTGATAAAATCCCGGATTCATTCCATCCGGGCCCGGTGCTTTATCAGGGTACATCGCAAATAATGCATCTTTTACCTCCTCAGGAGTAAAGGGTTGTAGTAAAGAGTCATTCTGTGCCTGTGACACCCGCTGTTCTACTTTCCCAAAAAATTCCTCCCCTGACCCCGGACTCCCAGAGGTGAAAATATTATTAAAATAATCCAGAATATTATTTCTCATAAGTTCCCCTTCCAACCAATCCCCATTGTCATTCATTAACTTAGATATAGTATTCTTTTTCTTACGATGCGAGGCATACCTGTGAAAGAATTTCGTATTGGTGTCAGCCTCCTTGAGCCAGTGCTGCTTTGCTCTCTGCCTCCAATATGCATCCTCCTGGGCCTCAGTACGGCTTAGAAGCTGCTCAATGTGCTGGAATTCGGCAAGTGAGGCCGATTCAGTACGCCCCCTCAAACGTTCCTGGTCCCTTTTCAGCTTTAAAATCTGTTTCCCATACTTATGGAACCGATCCCCACCCCAGCGTGTTAACCGGTTTCCACAGTACTGAATACAATCCTGCAAACCCTGCCCCTAGCCTCCTGCCATGCCTGTTCTACCACTCCCCTACATCCATCATCATACAACCAGGCCATCTCAAAGCGAAACCCCCTCCTCCTATCTCCATTCATCCCTATTTCTTCGTGTATTCCACAGAAAATAGCCGAATGATCGGATTTTCTGGTTCTCAAATTCGTAACCTTAGCATGAGGAACCATGTTACGCCACTCATTTGTTACTAGAACCTTGTCAAGCCTTTCCTCGATCCAATTCGCAGTTCCTTTCCCCTTTTCCCAAGTATACGGATACCCAATCATCGGCAACTGTGCCAGACCACAGTCCTCCAGTGTCTCTCCAAACCCTCAAAGAAGGTTATTCGGATGCGGATTCCCCCCCCCCCCCTTCTCGTACTGATATAATAGATCATTAAAGTCCCCTACCAAAATCCACGGGAGATTCGATCTTGCCGCAAGCATCCTCAACAAGTCCCAAGACTCGGCACGCCGACTACGTTCCGAGAAGCCATAATAACATGTCATCCTCCAGTGTGGATAACCTGCCATAGTTACTTCAATATCAACATAGTTCTTTGAGTAACTAAGTAGCCTCGCCGTATTATTCTTCTTCCACAACAACGCTAATCCACCACTTAAGCCATCATTATCAACATAAAACAAACCCTCGAAGCCCATCTTAACACGAAGCCGCTCCGCATGATCTCTTGCCACTTTAGTTTCCATCAGAAATACAAAATCGGGTTGCTTACGGGACACCATTTCCACTACCTCATGAACTGTCCGTGGATTACCCAAGCCACGGCAGTTCCAACTCAACGTACTCATTGGATCGTGCGGGTCTGTGATCCAGAACCCGCCATAAACAAGTTTTTTGAGCTGTCCACCATTGTCACATCAATACTATCCCCCTCCTGCTCCCGGCGGCGCTTGGCCACTGCAGCCACCACTTCCTCACCCTCCCTCCTCACCGTCTCATCTCTCGGGTCCTCCTCCACCGTCGGCTGCCGCTTCGGTTTCCCGCCGAGCGGAATTAACCAGGGGTCACCCACCTCTCGTGGCCCCCTATTCCCTCCTACTCGCAAATCCGCAGAGTACGGATATTGTTCCACCGGTATTCTCGCTTCCCGAGCTTTCAAACAGAACTTCTAAGAATGCCCCATCATACCACAACAAAAACAAAACGTGTGCAGCCTTTCATACTTAAAATTGACCCAGCATGTTGTTTTATCTCGTTTCAATAACTTAATTCTTCGTTTGATTGGTTTATCCACCGGTATTGAAACCCTAATCCGAAAATATGTAAGCCATGGTACCCCAATAAATCTATCATCCAACTTCACAAAGGTACCAATAAAATTTCCAATCTGCTCAAGAATTGGTATCCCCGTATAGCCCAATGGTAGATCATGCACCTGTACCCATAGATCAATCGTATCCAGCACCACATCAATCGGTAAAACTCCATCCGGAACCCTTCTGCAAACAAGCGAATGGTTGTTGAACGACGATGGACCCTCATCCAAAACATACTCCACATCCGTCTCATGATAAAAAACAAAGAGAAACAAATTCGGTTGAATCTCCGAAACATGAACTCCCCGTACCGGCTGCCAAACGGATGCCATTACTTGCCGCATGTACTCCGTTTTAATAATTTTCGTCGTTAGGAACCGGCCAACTATTCCCCACGATTGCTCAGTCTCCGGCTGCTCACCGTCCTTTGCCGCACCTGCCGGATCAAACACAGCATCTTCCTCATCGTCAAGCACAATATCCGCCCACCGCCGTGTTATTGCTGCCATTCCTCCTTCGTCCGTCGACGCCATAGCATGCAGTCGAATGACTCAACGTTGCAAATCAGTACTAACCGTCGGAAAAGATCAAGAAATCGCCAAGAAAACCTAGAAACCCTAGGGGGAGAAGAGCTCTAGAAAACCCTAGAGAGAAAAGATATTTGTTACATCTAATCAGTTCAGGTATCGTTTACTTTATTTCTCAGTTTTTTCATTTTCAGATTTTCATTTCTCCATTCCTCCAATTTTTCATTTATCTAATTTTCTATTTTATTAAGTACAACCATCCCATATATTATTTGTACATTTCTACAACGTAACAAAGATAATAATAATAATAATAATAATAATAATAATAATAATAATAATAATAATAATAATAATTAATAAGGGTCAAATAGGTCATCGGACTACACACCAAACTGCAATTAGGCCATCCAACTCAAAAAAACTACAATCAAGTTCCTGAATAGCACAAAATCAAGCAATTAATTCCAAAGTGACCTATTCACTAGGTAATTAGATGACATGGCAGTTACCAAATTAATTTATATTTTAAAAAATTATTAAAAAAATTACATTAAAAAAAAAAAAAAAAAACCCGGCCACCCCTTTCCCCTCCTCTCCGGCAAGAATATTATTAGAGGCTTAGAGCAGACAGAAATTTTTATAGTATTCTTAAAGGCCTGCATTTTTCAGTGGTTGTGTGAATTGAGATTCTAGTCTCCTCCGCCACTTCGCCGGAGCCGGTAACGAGTACGAGGAAAGAGAGGCAGACTAAGGCGAGAATAAGGCCGTAGAGCCCGATCGAGCCAGGATATGGAGGTGCTGCAGGCGGCCTTGGTTGTGGTGAAGCCTTGATGATAGCGTATGTATTTGATAGCGGAAAAGGTGAAAGAAAGGCCTTGAGAAAGCTGGACGTTGCAGACGACGGGGAGGGAGATGAAGTGGTAGAAGAAGGACATGAGGCCGGTAGCGGCGAGGATGAAGAGTGTGGTGGCGATTTGGGCAAGAGTGAGGTGCGGCATTTCGGAGACGGCAACAATGGCGATGGACTTCATGGGCTGGACGGCATGGGGATGTCGAAGATTAGGCCGGTGGCGATGTTGTAGAGGGCGGTGAAGAACTGAAGATGAGGGTGGTGCTGGCTGCTGAGATCAAGATTGCAGACAAAAGTGGATGCCAACACTATTCATCCTCCGCCGGAGAAGAAGGACGGGGTTGCCGGCGGATTTTACTTTATTTTTTTATTTTTTTATATTTTTGTAAAGTTTTTTTATTTAAAAATTATTAAAATAATTTTTTAATATAAATTAATTCGTAACTGCCATGTCATCTAATTACCTGGTCAATAGGTCACTTTGGAATTAATTGCTTGATTTTGCGCTATTTAGGGACTTAATTGTAACGTTTTTGAGTTAGATGGCCTAATTGCAATTTTGTGGGTAGTTCGATGGCCTATTTGACCCTTATTCTTAATAATAATAATAATAATAATAATAATAATAATAATAATAATAATAATAATAATAATATTATTATTATTATTATTATTATTATTATTATTATTATTATTATTATTATTATTATTATTATTATCTTCAGTTTTTTTTGCGTCTTCTACAGTTTTTTTTTTTTTATTATTAGCCTCTTCATAATAATAATAATAATAATAATAATAATAATAATAATAATAATAATAATAATAATAAAAACTGTAGAAGAAGCAAAAAAACTGAAGATAATAACAATAATAATAATAATAATAATAATAATAATAATAATAATAATAATAAAATAATAATAATAATAATATAAACTTAAGCAAAAAATCGCACATCAAGGCAATGACGGAAGAGGGGAATAAAATGAAACAAAGGAACATGCTTAACAAGATTCAAATTGGTGACCTTTTGGCTAAGTACTATTCACACATGTTTCATCCATTCCTCCATTTGGAGAAATCTAAATTTAGTTTCTCTAAAATTGTACATAAAGTGGAAAAATGGAGAAGGAGTAAGCATTTGGAAGAAAAACGTTAGTAAACAATTTCTCTAATTTTTATTTTTTCCACTTCTCAATTTCTCCATTTTCTAGAAAATCCTCCATTTTCCAAGTTGGTAAACGACCCCCTAGTTTTCCTCAAATTCAAGGAAAACATTTTCCATTCAAGAAAACACACACACACACACACACACACATGGAATGAAACCCTAAAAGGGTAAGAGAATCCGAAGTGATCTTCTGACAATGCCGATAGAAACTGTTGTCCCGATTGAACTGGAATTGGCTAAAGATAAAGACTGGAGACCAAACTCTGGCCGGCTTACGGGATAGGGATTAGACAGAAAAGGAGATGTACCACCGATTGGGGGAAAGAGACAAAAAGGCTTCCACATCTCTCTCTTTCCCCATTGCCAAGATCCTTCCTCAAAAGGCTCTATTCCGGGTCTCATCTCATGGGGCACTCCTCTTTACCCTGAATTTGAGAATTCACAGTATGGTTGAACCCGGGACCGGATCCACAGGCGTTGGAACTAATCTCAGGACTCTCTCCCTTTTAGCGCCGGCAGGAGATATATTTATTTAGAGGAAAGAAAGAAGTTTCTCTCCTTAGATTCTATATATAGCCCAGATATAGAAATAGCTGATTCTTAGTTTTTGGGCCGAAAAAGCTCGTCGATCCAAATTCATCATTCTTCTCGTCTCTCTTCGCCATGGATGGTACGATTCCAAGAGAAAAAAGCGCATATTAGGTTAGCTACTTAGGATGAACCACACGGGGCGATCTCGATCCCCCATGAATCTTTTTTGAACGAGTAAGCCTATCCTCTGCAAGAGTCAGCGGTGTGAGTGGTAGTATCCGCGGTTTGCGAAAGAATAGAATAGCCCTCCCTACTCCTCCTCCTCCACACACACACACACACACACACACACACACACACACACACACACACACACACACACACACACACACACACACACACACCACACACACACACACACACACACACACACACACACACACACACACACACACACACACACACACACACACACACACACACACACACACACATATATATATATATATATATATATATATATATATATATATATATATTCATATACATCAAATCAAAGCGTATTGCGTTTCAGAGTTTTGATTTTGATTATATACACCCTAATGCGAGTGTATGTGTATATTTATTTGTCCTCTAGAACTTTTTTAATTACCTTTATTATTATTATTATTGTTGTTGTTGCTGTTGTTGTTATGTGTGGGTATATTGGTCTTTGTATTCATTATTCTTTACAATTACAAATTCAATTAAACAATAGAATCAATATTTTTAGTAATTTTTTTTCCACCAACCCAACAATGTAGTTAATCTTCCTAATAATTTATTTTTCATGGAATTTCAATTTCATTCCTCAAATATTTTACAAGGGAGAATATATCTCAACGCCTCTTCTAATAACATCTAAAAAAAAACATGTTTACTTATCTATAAAATGAACTGAAAATTTGAATAACTAATATTCACATTACATACCTATCAAAACCTCCAATAAGATTTCATTCTTTAACAAAAATCCATTTTTTTATTTCTTTCACCGATTCCATGAACGGAACAGGGGAGGATACGCGTTACACCATGATTTTGAATCAGAAGAGAGATTGCAAGAAATGGCAGATCTATTTACTCTATCAATAACCGAGTCGGATCTGGTGTATCATAAGAGATTTTCTTTTTCTATTGATTCGTACGGATTAGATCAAAACAAATTCTTGAATGAGTTATTCAACACCAGGGCTGATTCGAAAAAGAAATCTTTATTGGTTCACATTACATACCTATCAAAACCTTCTCATTAACATGATGTTTTAGTAGCAATGAGAAAAACGACTTTACACGAAATACTTTGTTAGGGAAATCAATTCTTTTATACTCCTTAACCAGTGTATCATGCTTAAACTTGAGAATGCATTGATGAGAGCTCGTTTTGTATTTCAAGAAGTTGGTGATACACAGAAAGTTTTTTATGCCATAAGTCTTACCATCTTTAAACTTCGAATTATATCTCTGTACATGTTCCTTTGAGATGTGAGCATGTATAAATATACTCTATATTAATATGTAAAAAATCAAATATTACATACCAACCACACAAGCAAAAAATACAATAATAAAAATTCGTATATAACTATACACTAACCACTTCATCGTGGAATAAGCAATCTATACTTTTAACTATCTTCGTTTTGTTTTGTTTTTTGATTCTTTGATTTTTGTTTTTGTTTTGTTTTAGAGACGACATATGTGCGGACCAAGACCGGACATGGATTGCTTTCCTTGTAGCATCTAGGTTGAGCTGAGAAATAAGAACAAATTGGCCAGACATTCTAAATAACTAAATTGGCGTTATGAATCACAGATAGTTAGTAGGGGTGAGCGTGAATGAGGTATTGTAATTTTTATATTTTTTTTTTGAAAGGAGCCTGTTCGGCATTTATTCAAAATATGCAGAAATAGAGTGCGGCGGATCAGAGTCCGAATACATACTAGTCAGCTGATTAAAAGCGGTAGATGCTAATGTATGAGCCAAATAATTTTCTAGTCTAGGAACATAATGTAGTAAACAGTAATCAAAAGATGATAAACTAGTTCTGCAACTATCAATGGCATAGCCCAAGTAAGACCGTGACGAGTTTGTCGTAGACGATAAATATTGCTGGAGCACCAAACAATCTGTGTAGAGGTCGATAGAGCTTATTCCTCGATCACGTAACCATGACAAAACCTCCTTGCATGCGAAGGCCTCCGCCATTAGAGGCGAGAAACAGTCTATCATAGGAGCAGTCATAGCCGACACGTATCCTCCTTGCGAATTCAGAATAATAGCCCCCACTGCTGCCTTGTTCGTTCATTGGTCGTAGGCCGCATCGAAATAGCATTGATCCCTCATGCCTTGCATAGCACGGTGTAATATACCCGAAGCATTCAATTGCAGCGCTGGCACCATGGTTTCGGCCTCCTGTCTCGGGTCGTCTACTGCCGCAACATTCCGGACAGCAGTGATTGCCGTGGTTCGGGCAGCTGGTGACGTGGAGTTGGTTGGCGGATTTCGACGATCGGGATGTACTACCTTCCACGCATTCATGGCTGATAACGCCATTGCTACTACTTTTCGGGGCCTGGGCAACTGTGCTTCCCATACAGCTCCATTCCTTGCACGCCATATGTAATATAAAAGGGCCACTGCATAAATAATCCCATCATCATCTAAAATGTTCATCAAATCATTAAACCAATCACTGAAAATATTTGTGACACTAATGGGGATTGGAAGGTTAGATTGTGTCCAAATATTTGCCGTATAATCACATGTGATTAAAGAATGCACAAGATTCTCATGCCCAACACCACACATTGCACAAGTTGGTTCAATATCTACCCTCCTTATAAGCAAGTTCTCCGTGGTGGGTAAAATATCATTTAGAGCTCTCCATAAGAATGTTTTCCACTTTGGGGGGACTCTTAAACTCCACAATTTTTTCCATCTATCAAAGGTCCCTGTTGGCTGGGTATAATTGCCTACCACTGCTTTATACCCATTTTTAACAGAATATTCTCCTTTGGGATCTCCATACCAGTACCACATATCTTCATAATCAGGGGACACAGGTATTTTTAAAATTTGCTCCACATCCTGAGGCATGAAAATATCTGTGAGAATATCCTGATCCCAGGTTCCAGTCTGCTGATCCATTAGACCCACCACCTTTGCCTGTGCCAACTGGGGCGGTTTTTCTGTTAAAATCCTCGATTGGTTCTCATCATGTAACCACGGGTGGTCCCAAATCAAAGTTGATTCGCCGTTCCCAATCCTGCGCCTGACTCCCCCATAAATTAATTCCTGAGCCGCCAAAATACTCCGCCAACAAAAACTCGGGTTATTTCCCAAGCGTGCCTCATAGAACGAATTAGTTGGATAATACCTGGCTTTATATACTCTTGAAACCAGTGATTGTGGCTGTGTCAGGAAGCGCCATGCTTGCTTACCCAACATTGCAAGATTAAAGGCCCTCAACTCTTTAAACCCCAATCTACCAAACTTCTTCGGAATACACAGTTTGTCCCAGGCTTTCCAATGAATACCCTGATCATTCCTCGATCTCCACCAGTATCGATTCATAGTTCTCTCAATGGCAGTGCACAGGTTCATAGGCAGTAGAAACACACTCATTGAAAAGGTAGGCATAGACTGAGCCACACTTTTCAAAAAAACCTCCTTCCCTGCCTGTGATAACAGTTTCTTATTCCACGAGCCAATCCTCTGTCTTATCTTATCTTCAATATATGAAAATGCCTCTCGTCTATTCCTGCCCACAAGTGATGGGAGCCCCAAATACTTCCCAAAATTCTGAGCCTGCACCACTCCCAATATACCAGCAATTTCCTCTCGTACTTCACTGTCTGTATTCTTACTAAAACATATACTTGACTTGTGAAAATTAACCGCCTGACCAGACATCATTTCATAATTTGTCAAGCAGCGTTTAACCACCCCCGCTTCATGTACATTTGCTTTGAAAAATAGCAAACTATCATCAGCAAAGAACAAGTGGGAAATGGAGGGTGCCACTCTACACCCATGTATCTCTCCCTTCATCTCTGCTTGCTGCAATAATATTGAAAGGCCCTCCGCACAAATAATGAATAAATAAGGCGACAAAGGATCACCTTGTCTTAAACCACGAGCTGGGTTTATTTGATCACTCCTTGAACCATTCACCAATACACTATACGACACAGTGGTTACACACATCATCAATAATTCCACCCATCTGTTATCAAATCCTAGAGCCCTCAACATCCCCTGCAAAAACGACCATTCCACACGATCGTAGGCTTTTGCCATATCCAGTTTCAAAGCCCCTCAGCCAGCTAGTCCACATTGCTTTCTGTTTAAATAGTGGTCAACTTCTGCAGCTATCAAGATATTATCTGTAATAAGTCTTTCAGAAATAAACGCACTCTGAGTCTCAGATATAATATTCTCCATCAATGGTTTCATCCTGGCCGTAATAACTTTCGCCATAACTCTGTAGACGACATTACTCAGAGCAATTGGCCTATAGTCAGAAACCATTTCCGGGGTCTTCTTTTTTGGGATCAAAATAATGTTCGTCTCATTCAATTTATCCGGTAATGAGCAATTATTCAGGCAATTCACGATAAAAGAAGAAACATCAGACCCCACTACATCCCAAAAATGCTTATAAACCCCGGGGTTCATCCCATCCGGTCCCGGAGCTTTATCCGGATACATTGAAAACAAAGCCGCTTTAATCTCACTCTCCTCAAAAGGGCGTAATAGGCTCGCATTGTGCACATCAGTTACTCGCGGTTGTATACTCTCAAAGAAATCATCATTAACAGTAGGAGAACTTGAGCTAAATATTCCACGGTAATAATCCAAGATAACATCCCTCATGGCATCCCCCTCTATCCAATCCCCATTATCATTCATAATTTTAGTAATAGCATTCTTTTTCTTTCGATGAGAAGCATACCTGTGGTAAAACCTGGTGTTTGCGTCCGCATCCTTGAGCCAATGCTGTTTGGCCCTCTGCCTCCAGTATGCATCCTCCTGCAATTCAACACGAGTCAAGCACTCATCTAATCTCCGAAACTCAGCCAGAGACACTGGATCCGTATATCCCCTTAGACGCATCTGTTCCTTCCGTAGAGTCAATATTTTTTCACCAAATTTATGGAATCGGTCTCCACCCCAGCGTGTTAACCGATTTCCACAAAATGCGGTACACTCCTGTAGTCCCCTACTTCTTCCTTCACCCCACGAATTCTCCACCACATCTCTGCATCCTTCATCATGTAGCCATGCCATCTCAAACCGAAAACCCCTTCCCAGACCCCTCCGTCTTTCCCGAAGATTGAGAATCCCAAGGAAAAGAAAAGAGTGATCCGATTTTCGGGTCAATATATTCTGAACATTCGCATCAGCCACCAAATCCCTCCAGGCCTGAGTAGCCAGCACCTTATCTAACCGTTCTTCTATCCAATTCGGTGTGCCTTTCCCCTTCTCCCAAGTATAGGGATATCCAGACATTGGTAATTGTGTCAAACCACACTCCTCAATAGTCTCTCGAAAACCCCGTAGTAAGCTATCTGGATGGGGGTTCCCTCCTCTTTTCTCACACTGGAATAAGAGATCATTAAAATCTCCAATGATAACCCACGGCAGTTCCGACTTACTTGCCAATGAACGGATTAGATCCCATGGCTCTCTCCTTTGTGGTCGTTTCGGGAAGCCATAGAATCCAGTCATCATCCATCTATCAAACCCTGGTATATCCACTTCAATATCAATATGATTTTTTGAATAACCAATTAGTCTAGCCGTATTATTCGTCCTCCATAACAATGCCAACCCCCCACTTAATCCATCATTATCAACATTAAACAGTCCTTCGAACCCAAGCTTAACCCGAAGTCGTTCTGCATGATCTCGGTTAACCTTGGTTTCCATCAGAAATACAAAGTCGGGTTTCTTACGGGACACTACGTCCTCAATCTCTCGAACTGTCTGTGGATTACCCAAGCCACGACAGTTCCAGCTCAATGTACTCATTGGGTCGGGCGGGTCTGCACCGCAGCACCCGCCATCTGCAAGTTTTTTTGAACATCCGCCATTGTTATATCCTCCTCTCCCACCACCCCCACATCAACCCGGGTTACCCTACGACCCCCATCCTCCGGTGTCACCGAGAATGTGTTGTCTGAATCCACACTCACCCCCGCCACCACCCCACTCCCAACCTCCCCATCCGTTCTCCGCCTTTTCGGGTCCACCCTTACCCCCTCATCCTCCCTAGCAACCCCTTTCTCCCTTGCTAAAACCGGTTGTCCAACCCCACCCTCACCTGCCACCCCAACTTCCGCCTCCCGTCCCCCTACTCAGGCCACCACCGCCCTCTCTCCAGCCATACGAGCCTGCCCGTTCCCCCTCATACCAAAACCAATTTCCTTCCTCCTTTCTTGTCCCAATTTGAACCACTTATCTCCTATCAACTTGGCTGGACTATGTCCACCCGCCCTCATTGTCGCACCAAACATGTACTGATCCGGAGACAACAAAGAACGCCGAGCAGCTAAACAAAACTTATCAGTATGCCCCATTATTCCACAAAAGAAACAAAACATATGCAGGCGCTCGTACTTGAAATTTACCCACGTCCATGTTCCATCTCGCATGATCATCTTCATACGGCGTTTCAATGGTACCGTTACATCATGCGTTATACGTATCCGGTAAAACGAAGTCCATGATCTCCCAAAGTTACGTTCATCATACCGCAAAAACACCCTCGCAAAATCTCCAATCCTTTCAAGTACCTTCACCGTACGGTATCCCAACGGGATATCATAAATCTGTAGCCAGAAGTCCATTGTGTTCAATACCACCTGCGTTGGATCGACTCCATCTTCCAGAACTTGACACACAAGCGTCGTGTTCTCAAACGCCCAGGGCCCCTCCTCCAACACCCGGCGCATATCAGTTTCATCAAAAAAAGTGAAGAGATACAGGTTCGGGAGTACATCTGTTATCTCTATTCCCATGAGAGGACGCCAAGCCGAAGCCATCACCCTCTTCATCATCTCCACTTTCATCATTCGATCCGTTAGGAATCTCCCGACCAGCGTCCATGTATTACGCACAGGGGGCGGCAGCGCTGCAGTTCCGTAGACCTCCTCTTCAAATCGTATTCCCTCCTCATCATCATGCAGATGAATGTCTTCTGTTGATTGTATTATCTCACGCACCTCCATCGCTGACCGGATGCTGTCCGTTTGGTTGTTTGCAAGAATTCGCCGTGACTCGCCGAAACCCTAGAAACCAGGGAGAACCAGCGTGAAGCCCTAGATCTCAGGGAGCTGTAATTTTTATATATATATATATATATATATATATATATATATATATATATATATATATATATATATATATATATATATATATAAAGTAGAATAAATACTGCACAAATAATCATCACATTGTAGCTAATACCATGGAAGGTAAAAAGACCTAAGGAAAACTAATCCATTCCCAAGAACAACATTAAATATAGATGATAAGAATTACACCAATGGCATTAAATATAGCCATAAAAAAGAAAACAATTAGGATTAGGCTACTAAGTAACGTGAATCATTACAACCTTTAAATAGACTTTACTTCTGTTAGCAGGGTTTATCACAAAGCCAAAATTAATATGTAAAATAAATTATACCAATAAAAAATAAGTATTCAAAAAGGTTGAATGATTATAATCTGATCCAAATGGTTGACACGTATCATCATATCCAAAAACATTGAAAACCAAAATCTCCAAACCCAACATAACACCTATTCAAAGAAAAAAAAAACTTTGTTATTACCAATGTTGCAAAACACGTTAGATGCCAAGGGATCGCCTAGGTGTCGATTTTTTATTTTTTATTTTTTTTTAATTAAAAATAATTAAAAATTAAAAATTATCAAAATTCAGTAATAAAACATAAGGTTCCCATAGTTATTTTTTACAAACTATTTACGTAAGTGGTTGTAAAATTGTTCAAAAGATTGTTTAAACCATCTAAATACATAAAAAATTAAAATTAAGAGCTAAAGAAGCATTTTTTGAGAAATTAGTGGGGCAAAACGTACAACCGAGTCAAAAGTTATGCCTTGACAAAGTTTTAAACCATAAACCAAAAAAAAAAAAAAGATATCGGCCGAACCGGTCGGCTAGGTGGCCGCCTAACCGGCCCGCCGTGGAGGAGGCTGATTCCAGCCTTCCTCGCGGCGGCCGAGGGCTACCTAGCGCCTAATCGGCGCCTAGACGCGATTTTTGCAACACTGGTTATTACTCATGCAATCAATTCTACACTAAAAAAATAATTAGAAATTAAAATTTGAAACTGGGAAAATGGAGCAAAGACCAAATCCCCTGGTTTTATTATAATAAGAGATAAGAGATAAGAGATAAGAGATTGAGTGATCTTGGCCCAAACTTTGGAGGGCGGGGGGTGTATTCAATAAAGATTTTTATAAACTTTTAACAAATTTAAAAGTTTGGTGGTATTCGATCTCGACTTTGAAAGACTCAAGTCTGCCAGTATTTAATTCAGACTTTTAAAAAGTCTTTAGAAGTATACTGGTATAGTGGTATTCGATTCAGACTTTTATAGAGTTTTTTAAAAGTCGTATTCAAAAACTTATTAACATTTATAGACTCTACCAAATTAAGATTTCTGTAGACTTTTCCTTTACAAATATAAATAGTTGAAATCCGATACTTCAACTCCAAACTTTCCAACTTTCTCTACAAACTTTTTTTTCTCTGCATGAAGCCATGAACCAAACATAATTTAGTGCATCGGAACCCAAAAACAAGTTAGTGACCTATAATATCAGGTTGCTAAGGTTTTGACTATCTCCAATGGATCGGTGATCATAGGTTTTTCCCCGTTATTATCAACAATGGAAATCAACAATAAACGATGGCGGTCAACGACGACATTTTTTCCTGTAACCAAAGGTAAATTGGACTTATTTGACTGATTTTAATAAGTTGAAGTGCATAATTGCACCTTTCAAAAGTTTGGGAACCTAATTGCACTTTCGAGTAAAGTTTGAGGTTGTATTCGACCCTTTTTCTTAATTAGAATTGTGTTGGAGACTTAGAGTATTAGAATACAAATATTTTTTTGACAGGGATTATTCTCAGGGTATTCCCATATTTTATTCTCGAAAAATGCACCTATATAAGGGCCCCTAACCCTTCATTGGAAGGGGGGGGGGGGGATCCCGTCCACACAATCCATTAACTCTCACTACAACATTGAATGAGAAAACCTCTTTGAGCCAATTTTCTCTCATCTTCATATATTTTCATACACATTCTATACATACAAAATACAGTAAATGACAACTTAACAAGAATTTATTTTATCAAATGGCGTCGTTCTTAGGGATCTGACAAAAAGTCGTGTCTCATAACCATTAGAAATGGAGAATTTCTTCTGTCAAACACCACTCCGCACAGGTGAATGGTGGCTACAAGTTAGTGGGTTTAAGAAAACAACAACAACACCAACAACAAAGCATCATCATCTTCCTCCTTGAAGCTCCCGTCGGAGTTGGCATGCTCAGGCTCAAGAATCTTACCTAGCAACTCGAACGACCGTTGCATGGCGATCCCGTCCAGCCTCAACATCCGCCTCTGCAATATATGATATTCTTAGAACCAAACCTGACAGCAAGAAGCCATGGATGCCGTTTGTTGGAAATAGACAATTGTTGGATAATAGAGTCATATTTACTCTACTCTAGGAAGTTATAGCTTTGAGAAGATGTTGTAGTTTTTCAGCATTTATCATGTCCTTTCATAAGCCTTTCTTTATGCCTTTGTAACAAGGAACACTTGTTCTGTGGAGATTTCTATAGACTCACAATGACTCGCTTTGCTCTTCTTTCACTTAAGTCTCTTGACTCGCTTTCTTTCTTTCTTTCTTTTACTTGTGGACGAGGTAGGAACTTCACCATAATGTGAACGGACCTATCTAGGCTCGGCATCTAGCCGGCCTAATACTCATCTCGCCCACAGAACCACTCTCTTGGTTCTTTTCTCAAACTCTGTGGAATCAGGTATCGTACTTGTCAATGTGCACACCCCCTGACCGGGATTCCAAGCCCGGCGGGTGGTTTCCAACCTAGTAACTCGGGAATATCGACCACGTTACTTCACATCGGATTGCAATGGTCCGTTTCTTTCTTAACTTTCTTTCTTTCTCTTTTCTTTCGAAAGGACATAGTCCTAACGGGCCTCCAAAATATCGGATTACTCACACTAGATACATATAGATATAACTCATGCACTTCTTTCTTATGCAACAAATCTATTTGTACAATCTCATGCACATAGTTTCTCAATAATTCTCTTTTCTCACAAATTGGAAATCAAATATCATGCAACTTCTCAATGCAACTAGATAATGATTTTCCAAAATAGATATAGATTTTTGATATGGATCTTAGGCTTACTTAAAGCCACTAATTCACTTTAGTTCATGATATGTTAAACATGCTCTTTACTGTAAAGAATGCTTTAATGCTTTAACTTCTCTTTCACTGTGATTTAAGCCAACAAAGTGCTACTTCATGCTTATCACTTAATACTTAGCAAAACTTCTTAGCAAATACTTAACAAGTATTGATCATGCTCTTTGAACTCAAAAATAAACATCATGCTCTAGAATTTCACTTCACTGTAAACAATTAAGTTCATGTACTGTACAAACCAAATATCTCATATTCTTGACAAAATTCTCAATAACTTACAATGGATATTTAGACATGCTATTCAAGCAAAACTTAACAAATAATGATCATGCTTTTCATTCAAATAGTTAAGCTCAAACTCTTCAACTTTTCTTCACTGTAAATCATTTACAGAATACTTCAAACACACTTATCAACACAAAAACTACTGTAAAACAAGCATTTCAACTCCAAAATCAACGAAATCAACTCCTACTAGTGCGTCGTAATGAACCCGAGTGTCCGAACCTTAAGGGACCACGACTCCCGGTCCGATCAACACGTAGCTGAGCCACAGAGGGACCGGACAAACTTCTTTTTGGCCTGGCGGAGCTTGGTGGCGGGGCTTGAGGAGCCCCGCCGCTTGGTTCCGCCAAGCGGCGGCCTTGGGCAACGGTTCTAGATGAGAACCGTGTCCAAGGACCGGCTCTCCATGGGACTAGCAAGCGGTCCGTGACTAGGGCCATTAGCTAGTTCCGGGAACCTGTCTGGTTGATTGCCGTAATTTAGGCAAACAAATAATACCCGGAGTATTCGGGTTATCGATCCACAAGGAAGTGGGGTACTAAGCACTAGCTACTTGGTTACTCATATGGAACTAATCTGAACGAAACTTGAAGTTTTGATAATTGTAGAAAATAAAAGACAGAATAAACTAATTAACAAGGTGTTGTAAGCAATAGAGCAAAGCAGGATTGTTGGGATCACAATGTTTAATCACCTAATGCCAATCAAAGTTGTAATATTTAGTTTGGAATTAGGACTAGTGTGAGAATGCAAGGTGGAATTGAATTACTCCCGTAATCTCTATCCCTAGTGAATTTCCACTCTCGTGGCTTAAACACTCAATAAGAACGAAGAACAACATTCATTAACTCCCAATTACTACCATCTCTCGATGTGCAACAATCTAGAATAAATTCCCCAACTAATTTGCCCTTTCTCAAGATGCAAAAGTCAAGTGCAACCGCGTGTGCCCTAATTTATGCATAACTCTTGTTTTGACATGAACATGGCTATGAAGCAAGTAATTTAAGCCTTTAATTACTAGCAACAACAGATTAAAACAAGATTGCAACACAAATCATAAAACCAAACGTAAATATATTAAAGAATTAAAGTACTACGCTCATAGGTTCATAAACAAATTCACCCAAAAATCCCTAAGGGTTTTTAGCCACTTATGGTCATAATAGCAATCAATACAATCTTGAAAGATAAACAAACAACAATAGGAACAAGAGAAAGAGGGAAAGAATTCTTCTTAATCTTCCTAGCCAATTCTCTACTCCAAAGCCAATTGTAAATCTTGAAGTTGATCCTCTTGGTTTTTGCTCTTCCTTTGCCTTCCAATGCCAAAATCTTGGAAAATAAAAGCTCTAGGGTTGATGGAAGATGATCCTTTTATACTGGGAACCGAATGGAATTATTTTAGGAAAGTTTCAGACTTCCAAATATTTCAGCAATACGCGCTCTCGATGCGTCGAACCTCTGATTTGGGCACGGTCTTTAGTTACTGGAAATTCTCAATGCGTCGAGCAACAGGCTCGACGCATCGAGGCTGTGATGCCTCAAATTCCTCCTCTTTTTGACAATTCGTGCTAGAAAATCTCCCATTGCTTTTGCACTTAACCTGTAATGGTTAAAAAACACTACCAAACACCGTAAAGCATTCAAAACAAGTGTAAAACCATATCCTAATGAGAAAGCAAGGAAAACATGTGTTAAATAAGCAAAATTAAAGAACTTAAGCTACTGAGATGATTCAAAATATAACAATAAAAACATGCACAAATGTGATTACATCACCCCCTCACACTTAAAACTTTGCTTGTCCTCAAGCAAAACAACTAGGCAAAACCACATGTCAAACACAAAAAATCACTCCCACTTTTTATTTATTTATTTATTTTTTGCATAACATAGAATCAACACCACAAACTGAATAAGAGATGAACTGGTTTATACAAACAAGTAATAACCCCAAACTTCAACTTTTCTGGAACAAATTTGCTTTTAAGGTAAGCTCCAAAGAGATCTCTTCTACAAGATTTCTAAAGATAAAAGCTACATTCTCTCTAGGGTGGAAGGAAAATATTTGTCCAAGGGCTAAGGGTTATAATAATGGGGGTAAATCAAAGAAAAACAATCACAATGAAGGGATAAGTGCTTAGCACTTATTTAAACAAACAAAAGGCACAAGGGGGACACAAAGGATAAAACATATGTAGGGACAGGTTTAAAGGCTGTAGGTTACAAAGAATGACCTAAATCATTTCTAAACATGCAAATATTAGCCTACACCTGAGGAGTAAAGGGACAAGTTCTAGTAAGCCAACCAATGCCGGAATTCCACATAAACTTTCACTAGCACACGCGCTAACCACTAGATTAAGAAATTAGTCCGGTTATGAGTGGGTAGCAAGGATATTGACAAGGGGGATGGATTACTAATGTGTTACACATTGATTTCATCTATGGCATAATGAGATGCAGCAAGTTCCACCAAAACAAACGACTACACAACACGAGAGAGTGAGTGCAATTAAGTGTCAAGACAAGCAGTTCATTAGAAACAAAGGACATGAGTCATTCAAGCAAAGTATTCAAGTGGGGAACAAGCATCCTAAAAAGCACATGTTTTACAAAAACCAAAGGAATAACAATTTTGGGTAAAAATGCAAATGACCAATCTAAAACACAATTATCTATTGCTTTGAATCTTAGAAGAGATGAACCAATGGTGAATAAGGGAGCAAAAAGCAACTCATCAATACTACAACTCTGAAGGATATGGGGGGTCTAATATAAAGAATTTCTTCAATCAAAATTCGATTTGGGTTTCTTTTGAATATAGAAAGACAATTTTTTTTTTTTTTTTTTTTTTTTTTTTTGCATAACATAGAATCAACACTACAAACTGAATAAGAGATGAACTGGTTTATACAAACAAGTAATAACCCCAAACTTCAACTTTTCTGGAACAAATTTGCTTTTAAGGTAAGCTCCAAAGAGATCTCTTCTACAAGATTTCTAAAGATAAAAGCTACATTCTCTCTAGGGTGGAAGGAAAATATTTGTCCAAGGGCTAAGGGTTATAATAATGGGGGTAAATCAAAGAAAAACAATCACAATGAAGGGATAAGTGCTTAGCACTTATTTAAACAAACAAAAGGCACAAGGGGGACACAAAGGATAAAACATATGTAGGGACAGGTTTAAAGGCTGTAGGTTACAAAGAATGACCTAAATCATTTCTAAACATGCAAATATTAGCCTACACCTGAGGAGTAAAGGGACAAGTTCTAGTAAGCCAACCAATGCCGGAATTACACAAACTTTCACTAGCACACGCGCTAACCACTAGATTAAGAAATTAGTCCGGTTATGAGTGGGTAGCAAGGATATTGACAAGGGGGATGGATTACTAATGTGTTACACATTGATTTCATCTATGGCATAATGAGATGCAGTAAGTTCCACCAAAACAAACGACTACCCAACACGAGAGAGTGAGTGCAATTAAGTGTCAAGACAAGCAGTTCATTAGAAACAAAGGACATGAGTCATTCAAGCAAAGTATTCAAGTGGGGAACAAGCATCCTAAAAAGCACATGTTTTACAAAAACCAAAGGAATAACAATTTTGGGTACAAATGCAAATGACCAATCTAAAACATTAAGCATAAAATAAGCAAAGACAAAGAAAAGAAGGGAAAAATACTTCAATCCCCCCCCCCCCCCCCCCCCACACTTAGAGAGTTACATTGTCCCCAATGTAACAAAATAAATGAAGGAAAAAGGAATGGAAAGATTGCCCTAGGACCTGCTACTGATCTGCATCTGGAGGTGGTGGTGGCTGGTACCCCCGGTAAAAGTCTGGGATGTACTGTGGGTCCTGAAGCCAAGATGGTGGTGGTGGAAAATGAGGCTGGAAACCAAGATGTGCTTGATTTTGCTGGTGAATGGATGTTCCCATAAACCAGTTGACCTCATCTATTCTTCTCATGAAATCCTGCCAATCATGGGGATAGGCAGGTGCAGGTGCTGGTGCTTCAAACTAGGGGGGCATTCTCATCATCCCCCGCATCTTCATCTTCTTCATCATCTTCACCTTGCTGGGCTTGCTGTCCGGGCCTGTAGCGGGTGGCAATGTAGAGCTGTGAGATGAAAGCCTGTGGTGCCAACCGCACCTCCTGGGTTTCATAAATCGAGACCTTTGCCAGCTGACAAAGGTGAGTGATAAGATAAGAATGGCCAAGATATACTCGACCCTTTGCCTCCGCTGCTTCACGGATGTTGCCGTTTATGATTTGGCCAATATCAATGGTCTTGTTCTCCTTGATGCAGTAAGTTAGGAGCACCTGATCCTTTCGGACATTCCCCTTATGAGAATTGAGGACGAACTTGGCCTTGATGAAATCCAGTATTGCTCGGTCAGCAGGCTGGAAATACTTGTAGTCCATGTGGGAGGCTACACCTCCCCTAATGTTCCACTCGGCTGCTGGGTGGAAATACTTGGCAACTCTGTTCAACCAACCCGGCTCCATGCTGCCACTACCCATATCACCGTGAAAATAATCTCGGCCCTCATGATTAATGGTACCGTAGTACGCATTAATGGCCTCTTCAGAAAAGTCCACCTGTACGCCTCAGACAGTGCAAATATTATCCTGGAGGCCGTCTTTGACATTGGCATAGAATTCTCGAACGAGCGTGCCAAAAGCCTCCCCTGGCTGAGCTAGGAATCGAGGTCGCCAATTCCATGCCACTGGGATCGCTATTTGTGCCGCGGGGGTAGCAAAACATTCAAACGCCGGGATTTGGGGTTGTGCCCGGGCTTGGGAGGACTCTGCCCTTGGTCGTTTGGATGGTGCGCGTGCCTTAAGTGCCATAAGGAATGTCTACAAAACACAAGGTGAAAGCAATATATTCTTTAGTTAAGACAAAGGGCTCACAATTAGGATATAACAATTGAGCCAAGATTCTCAAACTATTCAAAATAAGACAAGAAGCTCATTTGGGCATTTTATCAAACACCTTATGGGCATGAAATTGCACAATAGATTTATGCAAAATTGACACTTCCAATTCATCCCACAAGTTCACCACACAACCAAATCATGGATACAAATCATCAATAGCAAGTACTACATAAAAACTAAACTAAACCCTGAATTAAAATCACACAACAAAGCAAATTAAAATTGAAAGCAAATAACTAGCAAAACTTAATAAACTAGAATCAAAACTTGAGTGCAAGGTATCATAAATAAGCAAGAAAACACTCATAACAACAATCAATCAAGAACAATCAACACTAAGCAACCTAGCTTTCAAAGTTTTAAAAATTGGGAAAAAATTCGTGGGTTAGGATTTCTACCCAAAAATGAAGCAATTTGCACCACGAATCCAAGAAATCAATAGCAAAGTAGAGTATTGATGTTACCTTGTAGCCTTAGGAGTTGCTTGGAGTGAAAAAGCTTGAGGATTTCGGACTTGGGAAGTTAGGGCGAGAGGTTTCGCGAGAGAGAGAGAGATTTGGGAAAAAACTGACTTTACTCGTTTTTTTAAAGGTCTGATTCCTGTTAGGCTCGATGCGTCGAAAAATTCCAGAATGGAATATTTTCGACACGGTTTGAGCTCGACGCGTCGAAAATTTCCAGAAAGATTTTCTCTTCTGGCCTGGGCGTCTCGACGCGTCGAAAAATTCCAGTGTCGAATTTTTCGCCCAGGACGATTTTCAGCCTGATTCCTTAGTAAAAAACAACTCCTAAATCACAAATTAACACCCTACACCAAAAACCACTCAAGTCTAACAAAAACAAAAACCAAAACGAAATAATAAGTAGGAATAGAAATGCAAGAAATTAAAGGATAACATGGGGTGCCTCCCACGAAGCGCTAAATTTAACGTCGCTAGCTCGACGTAACCTCCTCTTTCAGGTGTCACGTGTAGGTCGGGAGGTTAAGGCAATGTATCACATTAGCCTTAACTTCCTCGGTTGAATAATAGTGCTTCAATCTTTGCCCATTAACTGTGAAATCCTCTTTTGTTCCTTGAATCACCACGACACCTGATGGATGCACCTTAATCACTTTGTATGGCCCTGTCCATTTGGATTTCAAATTTCCCGGGAACAATTTCATCCTTGAATTGAATAAAAGGACATCTTCTCCCGGGACAAACTCTCTTCTTAAAATGTGCTTGTAATGCAAACTCTTGGTTCTCTCCTTGTAGATTTTTGCATTATCATAGGCATCAAGCCTAAATTCCTCAAGTTCATTTAGTTGAAGTAGCCTCTTCTCACCTGCAAGTTGCAAGTCCATGTTGAGCGTTGTGACTGCCCAACGAGTTTCATGTTCCAACTCCACAGGTAAATGACATGGTTTCCCATAGACAAGTCTGAATGGTGAAGTTCCAATGGGATTTTTGTAGGCAGTCCTGTATGCCCATAGTGCATCATCAAGCTTTGTGGACCAATCTTTCCAGGACGGGTTGACTACTTTCTCAAGAATATATTTAATTTCTTTGTTTGACAATTCCACTTGATCATTGGCTTGGGGATGGTAGGGAGTATAGAGTCGGTGATGAACTCCATACTTCTCAAGGACTTTCTCCAACGCTCTGTTGCAAAAATGTGTCCCATTATCAGTGATCAAAGCCCTTAGTACCCCAAATCTTGCAAAAATATTCTTCTTGATGAACTTGATGACAACCTTGGAATCATTAGTAGGGCAAGCAATGGCTTCAACCCAATTAGAAACATAATCCATTGCCAATAGGATGTATTCATTACCAAAAGACTTGGGGAATGGACCCAGAAAATCCAAACCCCAAACATCAAATAGTTCCACTTCAAGAATGCCCTGTTGAGGCATCTCGTTTCTCCTTCCCACTGTGCCCACTCTTTGACATTTATCACAACGAACCACGAAAGAGTGTGCATCCTTAAATAGACTAGGCCAATAAAATCCTGACTGTAGAACTTTTGCTGTAGTTCTTGAAGCTCCAAAATGTCCCCAATAAGGTGATGAATGGCAGTGGGTTAGGACACTTTCTGTTTCATCTTCGGGCAAGCACCTTCTTAATATTCCATTTGCACACCTCTTGTACAAAAACGATTCATCCCAAAGATAAAATTTGGCATCACATTGTATCTTCTTCTTCCGTGATCTAGAGGCATTTGGTGGGAATTGTTGGCAAACCACATAGTTCACCAAACCTGAATACCAGTGCATAAAAACACGGAGAGCCATCAGTTGCTCCCCCACAAAATAATCATCAATTGGAATCTTCTCTTCTTCATCCACTTCTTTATGATTTTCTAACCGGGACAGGTGGTCAGCTACAAGATTTTCAGTCCCCTTTTTGTCTCTGATTTCCAAGTCAAACTCTTGAAGTAGAAGAGTCCACCTCATCAGTCTTGGCTTGGATTCTTTTTTGCTCATCAAGTACTTCAGTGCTGAGTGATCGGTATGGATAATCACTCTGTTTCCAGCCAGATAAGACCGGAACTTATCAATAGCAAAAATTACAGCTAGCATCTCTTTCTCTGTTGTGGCATAGTTAACCTGAGCATCATCTAGGGTGCGACTTTCATAGTAAATTGGGTGTAGGCACTTGCCCTTTTTTTGATAAAGGACGGCTCCTACAGCAAAATCACTAGCATCGCACATAATCTCAAATGATAAACTCCAATCTGGCGGTGACATTATGGGAGCTGTTGTCAATGCTGTCTTTAACCTGGAAAAAGCTTCAAGACAAGAATCATCAAAAACAAAGTTAGCATCTTTTAAAAGCAATTGGGTTAGAGGTTTAGAGATCTTTGAAAAGTCTTTAATAAATCTCCAGTAAAACCCTGCATGGCCAAGGAAACTCCTTATTCCCTTTACTGAGACAGGTGGCGGCAATTTCTCAATGACTTCCACCTTGGCCGGGTCAACCTCAATACCCTCCTGTGAAATCTTGTGTCCAAGAACAATCCCCTATTGTACCATAAAGTGACACTTTTCCCAATTTAAAACAAGGTTGGCTTCTTGGCACTTTCCCAATGCCTCATCCAAATTGTCAAGACAATCATCAAAAGACGAACCATATATACAGAAAAATCATCCATGAATACTTCCATAGTCTTCTCAACTAAATCAGAAAAAATGGCTAACATGCACCTTTGAAATGTGGCCGGTGCATTACATAACCCAAATGGCATCCTTCGATATGCAAAGGTACCATATGGGCATGTAAAAGTAGTCATCTCTTGGTCATCGGGGTGAATAGGGATCTGAAAGAACCCCGAAAAACCATCAAGAAAACAGAAGTAGGAGTATTTAGCCATCCTTTCAATCAACTGATCAACAAATAGGAGAGGAAAATGATCCTTCCTGGTGTCATTGTTCAACTTTATGTAATCCGTGCACATCCGCCACCCAGTGACTAACTTGGTAGGAATGAGCTCATTCTTCTCATTGCGGACCATAGTTGTCCCCCCTTTCTTTGGAACCACATGAATAGGACTGACCCACTTACTGTCAGGAACAGGGTAAATGATGCCAGCCTTCAACAATTTTAGGATCTCTTTCTTCACAACCTCCTGCATCGTAGGGTTTAACCTACGCTGGTTCTCAACACTGGGCATGTGCCCATCCTCTAGATTAATCTTGTGCATGCAGTAAGAGGCACTAATTCCAACAATATCATCAATAGTGTACCCAATGATTTTATTATGTTTTCTCAACACATTTAACAATTTCTCAGTTTCATCATCTTTCAAATGAGCACTTACAATCACTAGGTAGGTAGAATTTGGACCAAGATAAGCATACCTCAAATTTGTTGGTAAGGGTTTTATTACCTGTTGTTGTTCCTTTTCCTCAAGGCTACAAGCAATAGACACTAGTGGTGTGTCCTATGATTCACCACCACTCGTGCCATCATCCACTTGTCTACTCTCTATCGTGTCTTCACTTTTGAGTTGTAAAGGATCATTGGAGATCCATTTACCCCTCTCATGAGCTTCAACACATGAGTCAATTTCATCTACATAAAAGCGAGCATCAAGACAAGAAGATTTGTTAGCCAATTCAAAAATATTAAATTCAACTTTATCATCTCCAATTTCAAGCACTAAGGTTCCCCTTTTGACATTAATCACTGCTCCAGCAGTTGCCAAGAACGGTCTCCCAAGGATAATAGGAATCTTAGCATCTTCTTCCATCTCTAACACCACGAAGTCTCCTGGAATGTAGAATTTGTCAATCTTTACTGGCACATCTTCAAGGATTCCAATAGGATACTTCACTGATCTGTCTGCCAACTGAAGAGTCATGGATGTAGGTTTTGGCTCTCCAAGTTGCAGCTTTTGGCACAAAGAATAGGGCATCAAACTCACACTTGCCCCTAAATCATATAAGGCTCTCTGAACAAGGGATCCTCCAATAACACAAGGGATAGAGAAACTCCTAGGATCCCTAAGCTTTGGAAGAAGCTTGTTTTGAATTAAGGCACTGCATTCTTCACTTACTGCTACTGTCTCACGATCTTCAGATCTCCTTTTTTTGGATAGAATTTCTTTCAAAAACTTAGCATACGAGGGGATCTCAGTGATTGCATCAAGCAAAGGAATGGAGATATCCAATTGCTTGATCAAACTCAAAAATTTTGCCCCTCTTTCCTCCACCTTAGATTTCTTGAATTTTTGTGGGAAGGGTAGAGGTGGTATATGCTTCTTCACGGGCTCAATTTCCTGTATCTCATCTTCTTTGTCTTGGGTAACCACATCTTCATTCACTTTCTCATTCTCACCTGCCTGGTTCCTCTTGACAAATTGTTCACTGTTAGGATATAGAGGATCCAGTAGTTGTTTTCCATTCCTAGTAGTGATGGCATTCATGTGTTCTCTTGGATTTTCGGTGGAAGCAGGCAACTTCCCCGTGACTTTAGTCCTGGAGGTGGAAGCTTGATTTGCTAACTGATTTTCTAACATCTTATTGTGGGAACTTATCTGATCCACCCTCTCTGTAAGCTGTATATGAGCCTTAAGCAATTTTTCCATCAAAGCCTCCAAATTTGACGAGGCTGGTGCTTCCAAATTTGCCTGAACTGTTGTGGAGGACCCCCTCTAAAATTCTGCTGTCCCTGAAATCCTGGAGGTTGAACTCTATTACCCAAGTCTTGGGGATTAGCTGCCCCAACTGGATTACTCCAAGATAAACCAGGATGGTTCCTTGGTGCATTTGGGTTGTAGGTTCCTTGTTGTTAAAATGTCTGTTATGGCCTGCCATATCCTATCAAATCAACGTGTTCCATTGTGGCTTGAGAATCAACACTGAGACACTCCTCTGAATTATGCACTCCTCCACAAAGCTCACACATCATTATAGGTCTTGGAGGAGTAGAAGATGTAGAAACATTACCTGCAGTTTGATTCTTGAAAGCAATCTGAGCCAACTGTTGAACTAAAGTAGCCACATTATCAACCTTAGCTGACAAAGCTGATATCTGCTCACCATCATTCACACATCCAACCAATTTCTGGGAAGATCTATCTGAGTACCAAGTTGTTCCATTCATTGCAACATTTTCCAATAGTTCATCAGCTTGATCTGGCTCCAGGACTGTAAATGATCCTCCCGATGAAGCATCAACCAGGATTTTTGAATTATCCAGTAATCCATCATAGAAAGCCATCATTAAGTCCCAAATCTGAATACCATGATGTGGGCATTGTCTCTTCATCTCCTTGAATCTCTCCCATGACTCTGCCAAAGACTCACCAACCAACTGTCTGAAATTTTGAATTGCTCTCCTCTTTTTCTGAGCCTTGGATATGGGATAAAATCTCTTCAGAAACTCTCTGTGCAACTGGTCCCAAGTTTCAAAATAATTCGCCAGATAAGAGATAAGCCAATTATTAGCCTTATCCCTTACAGTGAATGGAAAGAGGCGAAGCTTGATTGTAACACCTAGACCTGGCAATTCGTGTATACGGGTCCGTTAACGGGTCGACACGATAACGACACGAACATGATAAGGCTAAACACGGACACGACACGTTATGGTTAACGGGTTCAAATTTTTAACACAAACACGATTTATTAACGGGTTAAACGGGTTGACACGATAGACACGTTTTGTTAACATGTTTCAAGTCATGTCGACACGATATGACACGAAACTCGTTTAAACCTGCTATTTCTATTCATATATTTAAAAAAAAAAACTAAAATTTAAAATTAAGTTCTATATAAAAAAAAAAACTACGGTTCAATCCATCAAACAAACTAAAAAATATTCAATCCATAACATTCATAAAATGATAAAATAACATCAAAAAATCATAACTAAAGGAGTCCATACTAGTTTTTAGAATCAAATTGAACACAATAAAAATTCAAATTTTAAATTGTTGAATGGTGTAGGATTTTGGCCTAATGTAGGAAATTCATCCTTAGTCATGTTCATAATATCATTTGTAATATCATTCATGATAATGGTTCTTAGCGGGTTATAAACAGGTTTGGTAAACGGGTTCGTGTTAACAGGTTAACATGATAATATTAACGGGTTAAATGGGTTCTTAATAGGTTTACCGGGTTGACCCGTTAAGACACGAAACATAACGGGTCCTTAACGGGTCAACCCGTTAACAACCCGGGACATGTTAAGGCTGAACACTAACCCGTTATTTTCGTGTCCGGTTTCGTGTCGTGTCCATAATTGCCAGGTCTAGTAACACCCCGTGTTACGGCCTCTAACCCGGACTAATTATTTAACCGATTACCATTAATAATAATTAGAAAGGATTTGATTGGGCCAGGATCCCCTTAATTAATTAAGGTGGCCCACCATGGATCATGGACCCTTATCCTTAAACCAAACCCTTAGTCCTATAAGGAATAGAATAAGTGAATCCTTACCATTCAGACCCTAGCTAGGACTCCTAGATATATATAAGGACTTAGGAGGAACCTAGAAATCCCACCACAATTGATTTTACCACACAAGAATCCCCAGGAATTCCCCTGTCACCAAACGTAGGAGAACCCACGATGAGAAGATCTTAAAGAAAGAACCTTAGTAGCCAAGGATTCTAATTAAGGCTAAGAGGTAACCCATGTCTCAACAAAACCTATTTTCCTCGCTATGTCTTATTCATTGGCTCCTTTGATATGTGATTCTGTGCTTAAATCTTGATAGAGCTTTGCCTAGGGTTTATATGGTGTTTATATGATGATCTCGATGTTTATGTGTTAATCTTGATGCTTACGAGATAATCTTGATGTTCTTGATACTATGATAAATTATATGAACGATCTTGTGTTTCGATTATGTCTAGAGCCCTAGGGTAATAAACGTGGATTTCGTATTATGTGGTTTTGGTATGTTTGGCTGGGATTTTGCATGTTCGGGTGTTGAGTCTTGGCATGTTTAGGAGTCGTGTTAGGATGTATTTGGTGTGGTTCTTGGTTTAAATCTGTTACTTGAATACGTGGCGTCGTTGTTTGTGTTTGAATGTGTCTGGACATGGTTTCGGGTTCCACGAAGGATCCCGGGACCAAAATATTACATAAGAGTCAGTGGGGGTAGGTGGGTGCGGGGGTGCCCGCCACCTACCCGCTGCCCCGTGCCAAATTCCCAGCGGGCAGCCGGCGGGCAAGCGACTGCCCGCCGGGCACCCACTGGTTTGTAGACCGCCGCCGACGGGTAGCCACCACCCGCCGGCCACCCGCTGGAATCTTGGTGCAGGTCGTGATGTTTTCCCCGTGTCCCGTTGTATCCCGTTTGTCGTGTGTGAGTCTAGTTTGGTATATCGGGTACCGTTCTTAGGGTAAAAGAGTTTTGTGTATTGCATGCTAGTTGAATTGGTATCCCGTTGGGCTAGGAGGAAGGTGTATGAATGTATGATCCCATAGGAAGTTTCATGGGTGGGTTAGTGTGGTTTGTTACGAGTTATGTTAGGATAAGTGTTCCCCGATGATTCTCCCTCGTTATGTGTTAATGTGGGTTGCATGTTGTTTGGCTTCTATGTTGATTGTGCATGATACCCCAATTGGTTGCTGTAACACCCCAGATTTTCAAGACTTTTAAAACTTATATAATAAAGATAGAATCTCATTAAATCCCAAAATACGATACAAAGAGTACGGGGTGCTATGCCACACCCGAGTTAGAGAACTCAAGTGCACAAGCTAAATTCTAAAACCTCAATCAGTATCAATACTAAATCATGGCACGCAGGCCGAAAGGGAAAACTATCTAAGCTACGCCCCAAGCTTCTAGCGCGCTCCAGTGATCTACTCGTCTGTGCCTGAAAGCCAAATATATCTGTTCAGCGAGAGATGCTGGTAACCCACTCCAACGCGTTGAAACACAATACATATAGACATATATATAGATATACGAAAACCATTTTTGAAGCATGAAGATATATCCTACGAGACTCTAGCTTTTGAAATAGGGATAGACTCGGCAGATAGAGCTAAGCACAGACAACAGTTATACCAAGCATATACAGTTTACAACAAGCAAGACAGGTAAAGATAAGCACAATTAATAATCATAACCCAACATATATGATTCTCAGTATAGATCCCATAGTCACATCCCCAAGACACTCATAACAACAACTCATCCATTTTTCATCACATAGCACACTTTGTTGGCGCCACAGGACCAATCGCATGCCCATACATGAGGGTCAGCGCATATAGCTCTGAGACGGCCCCGCAGCACCCTGCCCCGTATCGCAACACGGAGGGGTCGATCGCAACCGACCGATGAACCGCAGCTCATCATAGTTTGATCGCAACCAAACAGTGGACCGCAGCCCAAGAGTATGTCATCTGACCGCAGCCAGGAAAATAAACCGCAGCTCATGTAGAAACGTTTGATCGCAACCAAACGGTGGACCGCAGCCCAAGAGTGTAAATCTGACCGCATCCAGCTTCTGAACCGCAGCTTAGGAATGACTAACCCGATCGCAACCGAATTGGGGTATCATGCACACATAACACATAGCAAGCACATGCAACCCACATTAACACATTGGGAAGGGGGAGAAAACGTATAACAAAACCTATGCGTGATCCTTCACATACTAAGAATAATCCTAAGGGGTTCATACTTCTTTCACCTAGGTCAACGGGATACCAATTCAACTAGCATGCAATATATAAGACTCATACAACCTACGAACGGTACCCGAAATATCAAACTAGACATATGCACGATAGACGGAGTCCGTTGGGACACCACGGGGGTCGGGGGAATATCAACGGGGAAGCCAAAATCCCAAGGTGGGGTACAAACCAGCGGGTAGCCGGTGGCTGAGGGGTCACCCGCCGGCTGCCCGCCGGCGGCACTGTTCTGGGCAGCGGGTGCCCGGCGGGCAGCTGCCCGCTGCCAGCGAGGCCTCTTTTGGCCGTGGGTAGGTGGCGGGTCCCCTACCCCCACCTACCCCCCACTGACTCTTTTTCACCAAAAACGCCCCGGGAACCTTTGTGGAACCCGAAACCATGCTTAGACACTTTCAAACGCAATTGATAACACACGTAGATAATTAACGGATCAAAATCAAGAAACATACGGCACATAACCTATCATGCCTTTCTAAACATAATCAACACCCAATCATGCGAATTCCCACCCAATATACCAAGAATAATACCATACGAATTCCACGATATAACCTAGGGTTCTAATTATTTTTAAATCAACAAGAACACAATTCATCTTCAAAAATCAAGATTCGGTAGGAATATCATATAAATATCAAGAACATCATATAATCATTAAGAACATCAAGAACACCATATAATCATCAAGAACGTCATATAATCATCAAGAACACCATAATTATCAAGAACCTCTCATCATCAAGATCACCCATGGAATCATCCCACCAATCATCAATAATAATATCACAAATCATCAATACACAATAATATGGGGAAATCCTAAGAGGGGAATCATAGCTATGAAAATAGGTTTTGTTGAGACATGGGTTACCTTTTAGCCTTAATTAATTCCTTGGCTATGAAGGGTCTTTCTTGAAGCTTTCTTCTTTCTTCATTTCTCCTAGGGGAATTCTTGGAACTTCTTGTGTGGTGAGGGATTATTGTGGTGGGAGTTCTAGGTGCCTCCTTATGTTCCCTATTTATATATCTAAGAGTCTTATTTAGGGCCTAATTACTATAGGTTTGCTAACTCTATTCCTTTTAGGACTAAGGATTGGGTTTAGGGGTAAGGGCCCATGGACTATGGTGGGCCTTTCCTAATTAATTATTGTGATTTAATTCTTTCTTTTGGGTAATTGGTTAAATGATTAATTGGTTTTAGGGATCGTAACACGGGGTGTTACAGTTGCGATCAATTGGCTATAATGACTATCTGATGGGTTGAGAACCATCAGGTATTAACCCGACCGGTTGCGATCGATCGGCTATACAGGCAGTTGGATTGGTTGAGAACAATCGGCTGTTATATATATATATATATATATATATATATATATATATATATATATATATATATATATATATATATATATATATATATATATATATATATATATAGGGCTGCGGTCCATAATCTGGTTGCGATCAGATATACATGATAATAGGGCTACGGTCCACCGTTTGGTTGCGATCAAATGTTTATAAATGAGTTGCGGTTCATTGATTGGTTGCGATCAATCCCCTTGTGCTGCGTACAAGTTAAAGTGCTGCAGGGCCATGTCAAGGCTATATGCACTGACCCCTTGGCAATAGAACTCAAGGTTCGGGTCATGTGAATGGTCTCGCGGCACCACCATATGTGCATACGTGTCTTATTGTTGATTGTGACTGAAATAGTAACTGGATATTGATATGATTGATATTGGGTAGTCTTGTGACCTTAGGATGCGTGCTAGACTCTTTATGTGTATGATTAATTGTATTGAATGTATCTGTCATCGCTTGATTGAGTTGGTCCTCGGTTTTAAATTAGAGTTTCATAAGTATATATGTATTCCGGCTTCAAAATGATTTTCCTTATATCTACCTATATTGTACTTAACGCGTTCGAGTGGGTTACCACCATTATTCGCTGAACAAATATTATTTGGCTTTCAGGCATAGATAAATAGCTCCGGAGCGCGCTAGATGGACCCAGGGACCTAGTTAGATTAGTTCAATTATCGGTATACGTGCCTTGAAGTTGTATTAGATATTGATTTGAGGATTTCTTATGTTTGGATAGTATAGCCTGTACATCTGAGTTCTCCAGCTCAGATGTGGCATAGCACCCCGACTATTATGTTTAGTTTATGTTCTGTTTGGGAATTGATAATAGAATTACCTTTATTTCATAAGCCTTAAAAGTTTTAAAATTTAGGGTGATGTGCATATTTTACACTCATATTTTAGGTACATTTTTATAATATTTTTGCATTAGTTATTTAATATTATTTAATAATTAGTTCTTTTTATATATAATATATAATATATAGAATACATATTAATATATATTTATATATATATATTACGTACTATACTAGTATATATATTTATTATGAATCCTAATATTTTAAATATTACTTCATATATATATTTGTTTAGTCCACATCACTAATCAAACATGTAAATGCTTCCTTTTCTTTTCCTTCATACAGGCAATCAACAGGAGCGATTCTCGTGGCGCCATTCGGACGTGCGGAGAGAAATTAGGAAAATGAGTGGTAGAAAATAGCCTAGGTCCATTTTGGAAAATGTATAAATAGTGGAAGATTTCTATTCTAAAATGTTCATTCTTCCCCTCTCGATTATTCTGTAAAGCTGTTATCAATGTCCATTCATTGCTAATTTCTTTAGCTTGGTTTAATGAATTGAAGCCCCGGATTTGATTATGCTGTAAGATTATTTATTTATTTTATTATATAATTTTTATGCATTTGGGTATTAAATATTCTTCTAACCTATTTGATATAATTCTTTGCTATATTAGATAATGTTGTGCTACAAATTATTCTAATATTCAGTAGCAACTGAGGTTAATTATTGATGGCTTAGTGATAATTGATTTCAGGAAGAATATTTTCCTAAATTAAATGCAACCGCTTGTGCTTGTGTTATTTAGTTTGTCGGTTTTCCTAGTTCCTATTGCTGCTATTAAATTAAATCTATAGCGCTTGTCTTAGGTTATTTAGTAGTTAGGGGTAATTAAACCGCGTGTGCTTTAGTTACCTACAACTAAGGGAAAACGGGAATGAAATAATTTCACGACAAATATTCAATTGCATATTAATTGCTTTATGAATCAATGATCAGTGTTATATTCCGGTGGTGGATCTTTAGTAACCAAGGTTTTCTAATCTGAGTGTTTTCAATATATTGTTTTCATTGCATTATTCGTTTATTTTCTTTGATTATCACCTTCATACCAAAATCCCCTTGACTTTAATTTGAACACATACATTAAACTAGTTACTCCTCGTGGGATCGATCCTTACTCCCGCTACTACGTTTGTAAGGTTTTAATTTGGGAGCCTACGACAGCTCACCAAATTTTGGCGCCGTTGCCGGGGAGACTTTCTTGTTTATTTTGTGTTCACTTATTTATTTGTTTATTTTATTTATTTATTTATTTTTTTGTTTTTTTTTTAATCAAAAAGAATAATTTTCTTTTCTTTCAGTGCTTTTACATAAATGCTGCAATATATTTTCTCTTTTTTTTATGCCTATAACCCGATCTGCTGATCAAAAAATCTTGCCGTACTATCCGGAAATTGAAAGAACTATACGCAGGTGGAAGAAACAAGCTTTGAGAAAATTTGAGTTTAGTGATCTGGCTACCGATTTCGCCAATTCTAATTTAGAAGAGGAACCCATGGCTCAAAATCGGACTTTAAAAGAGCTTGGAGCTCCAAATTTAGATTACCAACCTTTATGCATCACTTTCCCTGCTCTGGATGCTAATGTACAATTCGAACTGAAATCTGGGTTAATTCATCTTTTGCCTTCTTTTCATGGACTTGCGGGTGAAGATCCTCAAAAGCACTTAAAGGAATTCCATGTGGTGTGTTCAAGTATGAAACCCACAGGGGTTACTGAAGAACAACTCAAGTTGAGAGCTTTTCCCTTTTCGTTGAAGGATTCAGCGAAGGATTGACTATTTTATCTACCTTCCAGGAGCATCACCACATGGAATAACTTGAAAACAGTGTTCCTTGAAAAATATTTCCCAGCTTCAAGGGCGGCCAACATTAGAAAGGAAATATGTGGTATAAGGCAAAACAATGGAGAGTCACTGTATGAATATTGGGAGCGTTTCAAGAAACTATGTGCAAGTTGCCCACACCATCAAATTAGTGATCAATTACTCATTCAATACTTTTATGAAGGACTTTTTCCAATGGATAGAAGTATGATTGATGCCGCAAGCGGTGGTGCTTTAGTTGAAAAGACACCAGACGATGCAAGAACTCCAATTGCAAACATGACTGCAAATTCTCAACAGTTTGGCAATAGATTTGTCCAACCGTCTAAGCAAGTGAATGAGGTAAATATTTCTGCTCTTGAACAACAAATTTCTGGTTTAACTACTCTTGTTCGTCAATTAGCTGTATGCAATATGCAAACTGTAAAAGCATGTGAAATTTGCTCGGTAATTGGGCACCAAACTGATGCCTGCCCAACTCTTCAAGAAAAACCTATTGAACAAGTCAACACGGCTGGAGGTTTTCCTGGACAACCTCAAGGTAAGTATGATCCGTTCTCCAACACATATAATCCTGGATGGAGGGATCACCCAAACCTTAGCTATGGGAACTCACAAGGGAACCAGTTTGTTCAGAATCGTTCCAATTTTCAGCAGTACAGACAATCATTTCCTTCAAGACAACAACCAACCCAAAGCTCTAGCTCAAGTATGAATCTAGAAGATATTGTTAAATCTCTTGCTACTAACACTTTGCAGTTTCAACAAGAAACACAACTATTCCAACAAGAGACAAGAGCTAGTATTCAAGAAACAAAGGCCAGTATTCAAAACTTGGAAAGACAAATGAGCCAACTAGCACCTACGGTAAGTTGGTTAGAAGCACAGAGTTCTGGCAAATTACCCTCTCAAACGGTTGTTAATCCTAAAGAGAATGTAAGTGCAATTAATGTTGAAAGTATGTCGCTGGAAAAGAATGTTGATTTAAACAAGGAAATAAGTGCAGGAATCATTGCCAACAATAAAGAGAAGTCCGAAGGTAAGCTTTCATCTTTTTATGATTATGAACCAGTACCCCCATTTCCTCAAGCTCTTTTAGAAACAATAAGAGGAAACTCAAATAATGATCTATATGAGACCTTTCGTGAATGTGAGGCGAATAAACCATTTTTAGATTCTATGGAAAAAGTACCTCGCTATGCAAATTTTCTAAAAGAGGTACGCACTATGAAAAAGAAACGAAATAATGAAAGAATTGAGGAAGTGAAAGTGCAAGAGAATGTCTCTATGGCTAGTCAAAGCAATCTTCCTGAAAAGTGCAAAGACCCAGGTATGTTTACTATTCCATGCATGATAAGTGGGGTGAAATTTGAAAATGCTATGTTAGATTTAGGAGCTTCTATTAATGTCATGCCATATTCTGTTTATGCTTCTTTAAATCTTGGACTCCTGAATAAATCTAGTATAATAATTCAATTAGCTGATGGATCTACTACATATCCTAGGGGTGTGATTGAGGATTTGATTGTTGAAGTTGATAACTTGGTTTTTCCTGCTGATTTTTATGTGCTTGATATGGAAAATAATAATCATATTTTGTTAGGAAGGCCATTCTTAAAAACTGCAAAAACAAAAATTGATATTCATAGTGGTATGCTTACTATGGAGTCTAATGGTAAACTTGTGACTTTTAATATTTATGATACCATGAAATCTCCTAGTGATGATAATTTTGCAATTTTTGTTGATTCTTTGAACTTTGTTACATTTGATGAAATTGTTTCGAATGAAAAAGAAAGAAATAATAAATCATCTTTGAGTACTAATCTGCATGAAGGGACTGTTTCTTTGAATACTCATAATCATAGAAGGTACTCAAAAAGACGATGGAAATTTAAAGAAATATCATAAGTCGAGCCAACGACGATAAACAAAGGCGCTGCTTGGGAGGCAACCTAAGGTGTGTTTGTTCCATTCTTTTTCTTTTATTCCCTTTTCTCATTCAATAACCCTTTTTCTGTGCTTTTTTGTTCAACATTGGGGACAATGTTGATAATAAGTGTGGGGGAGGGAAATTAGTTTTATTATTTGTTTGCATATGTCAAAATTTTCAAAAATTTTCACAAATATTTTACTAGTATTTTAAGCAAAATAAGTATTATTTTGAAAAAAATTATTTTATTTTTCCTTTCTTGGAATTCATAACATGATTGAATAAATAGTTTGGCAAATTGTGACTAGTTTGTTAGCATTTCTTGTTTGATATGTAGTGACTATATTAAGTAAGCAATAAACCTGTGAGTGTTTTGAGCCATTGACTGACACTTCGGTCTTATTTTTTTCTATTGTGTGATTTCTTCCATAATTTTGTTTCTCTAGAACTTGCCTTGATTCTCTTTTAAAGCTAATTAGACCATGCATGACTCAAGTGTGATTAAGGCCATTATTTGATTTTGAGCCTCACTAGCCAAATAACCGGTTTGTCCTATGAATTATTTCTCCTTTGTTAACCCACTTTGAGCTTTACGGCCATTCTTTTCTTTATCTTGAACCACATTACAAGCCTTTTATATCTAAAAATAATGTCTTCACCCAGCTGAATAACTAGTGGAGCAAATTTTGGATTATTCTTGATGTGAGATTGTGAAGAATAAGTGTGGGGGGGACCATTTGTTTTGTTAATATGATTGAAAGTGAGGTGGGTTGTATCGTCGTTGCCAATATGGTTTTGGCCTTTTATGGAAAAGAAAAAATGAAGGCAGTTCATCATTTCAAAAAAAAAAAAAAAAGTATGGAACATTGAAAAAATGAAATGAAAAAAATAGAGAATATATGTTTGAAAAAGAAAAATATTGCTGAAAATTTATGAGAAAATGAGAAAGAATCAGCAATTGATTTTGAGTTGAAGTTACGTCCAAATAAGTTAAGCAAGGGAATACTGAGGAAGAATTCTATAATGATAGTCATGTTGAAACCTCAATAGATTGTGTTTTTGAATGGAAATTGAGGGTGTTGAGCAGGTATCTTGGATTATTTGCACATATTTTGCTCCTCTAGTTTGAAGCTTTTGCTTAAGCTACTTTCCTAAATATTCCCTACCTTAACCCTAGCCCCATTACAACCTGTGAAAAGTCCTTATGATTTGTGTCATGCATGACTCTTGTAGTGGTGATTGAGAAGATATGCAAGCCTATGGTAGAGCAATTTTATAGGAATGAACTTGAGCGAAATTTATACCTATCAAACACTTGAGAGATGAGTTATATTCCTGTGAGGGCTTACTTATTTAGTTCTCTTAATTTTCAGACAGGGGTGCTAACTTATTCATTGCAGGGTGCTTCAGATTGTTGTTCATGATATGTTATGAGTTTTGGGAATTTCGTTTTAATTTACTTTGCAAGTAATATTTTTGCTTGGGGATAAGCAAACGTTTTAGTGTGGGGGAATTTGATGTGCATATTTTACACTCATATTTTAGGTACATTTTTATAATATTTTTGCATTAGTTATTTAATATTATTTAATAATTAGTTCTTTTTATATATAATATATAATATATAGAATACATATTAATATATATTTATATATATATTACGTACTATACTAGTATATATATTTATTATGAATCCTAATATTTTAAATATTACTTCATATATATTTGTTTAGTCCACATCACAAATCAAACATGTAAATGCTTCCTTTTCTTTTCCTTCATACAGGCAATCAACAGGAGCGATTCTCGTGGCGCCATTCGGACGTGCGGAGAGAAATTAGGAAAATGAGTGGTAGAAAATAGCCTAGGTCCATTTTGGAAAATGTATAAATAGTGGAAGATTTCTATTCTAAAATGTTCATTCTTCCCCTCTCGATTATTCTGTAAAGCTGTTATCAATGTCCATTCATTGCTAATTTCTTTAGCTTGGTTTAATGAATTGAAGCCCCGGATTTGATTATGCTGTAAGATTATTTATTTATTTTATTATATAATTTTTATGCATTTGGGTATTAAATATTCTTCTAACCTATTTGATATAATTCTTTGCTATATTAGATAATGTTGTGCTACAAATTATTCTAATATTCAGTAGCAACTGAGGTTAATTATTGACGGCTTAGTGATAATTGATTTCAGGAAGAATATTTTCCTAAATTAAATGCAACCGCTTGTGCTTGTGTTATTTAGTTTGTCGGTTTTCCTAGTTCCTATTGCTGCTATTAAATTAAATCTATAGCGCTTGTCTTAGGTTATTTAGTAGTTAGGGGTAATTAAACCGCGTGTGCTTTAGTTACCTACAACTAAGGGAAAACGGGAATGAAATAATTTCACGACAAATATTCAATTGCATATTAATTGCTTTATGAATCAATGATCAGTGTTATATTCCGGTGGTGGATCTTTACTAACCAAGGTTTTCTAATCTGAGTGTTTTCAATATATTGTTTTCATTGCTTTATTCGTTTATTTTCTTTGATTATCACCTTCATACCAAAATCCCCTTGACTTTAATTTGAACACATACATTAAACTAGTTACTCCTCGTGGGATCGATCCTTACTCCCGCTACTACGTTTGTAAGGTTTTAATTTGGGAGCCTACGACAGCTCACCATAGGGGTGTTACATTGATAGCATCACTCGGGACTCCATTAATTTTGAAAGTACTGCAGATCCTCAGAAATCTTGCAACGTGAGCATTAGGGTCTTCTGTTGGTGACACACCAAAAGGATCTGAAGCAGCCATCTGAATAATAGCCGATTTGATTTCAAAATTATTAGCATCAACCCCCGGCACATTGATACTTCCATGTTCCCCTACATCTGGACCAATGTAGCCTGACATGGGCCTCCCAATGCGTAGTGGTTGATTGGCTCCATCTTCATTGAGGGCCAAATTGTTCTGATTCCCTTCCTGCGCCATCCTGACCTGTTTTCTTAAGAACTTGGCCTGCTTTTCAATCTCCAGGTTAAAATGTTCTAATCCTTCGTTCCCGAAGAGCGAGTTTACATACAACACCAAGTCCGCTGATAACAGAAACACAACTCAACACAAGAAACTCATTATCGGTTAGCGAAAATAAAAATAAAGTAAAAAGAAAATAGAGTAGACCCTAAAGTAAGACTTTCGCTAATGTCAGTACTTAACGTCACCTCCCCGGCAACGGCACCAATTTGATTGCGGTAATTTAGGCAAACAAATAATACCTGGAGTATTCGGGTTATCGATCCACAGGAAAGTGGGGTACTAAGCACTAGCTACTTGGTTACTCATATGGAACTAATTTGAACGAAACTTGAAGATTTGATAATTGTAGAAAATAAAAGACATAATAAACTAATTAACAAGGTGTTGTAAGCAATAGAGCAAAGCAGGATTCTTGGGATCACAATGTTTAATCACCTAGTGCCAATCAAAGTTGTAATATTTAGTTTGGAATTAAGAGTAGTGTGAGAATGCAAGGTGGAATTGAATTACTCTCGTAATCTCTATCCCTAGTGAATTTCCACTCTCGTGGCTTAAACACTCAATAAGAACGAAGAACAGCATTCATTAACTCTCAATTACTACCATCTCTCGATGTGTAACAATCTAGAATAAATTCCCCAACTAATTTGCCCTTTCTCAAGGTGCAACCGCGTTTGCCCTAATTTATGCCTAACTCTCGTTATGACATGAACATGACTATGAAGCAAGTAATTTAAGTCTTTAATTACTAGCAACAACATATTAAAACAAGATTGCAACACAAATCATAAAACCAAACGTAAATATAATAAAGAATTAAAGAACTAGACACATAGGTTCATAAACAAATTCACCCAAAAATCCCTAAGGGTTTTTAGCCTCTCATGGCCATAATAGCAATCAATACAAACTTGAAAGATAAACAAACAACAATAGGAATAAGAGCAAAAGGGAAAGAATTCTCCCGAATTTTATTAGCCAATTCTCTACTCCAAAGCCAATTGTAAATCTTCAAGTTGATCCTCTTGGTTTTTGCTCTTCCTTTGCCTTCCAATACCAAAATCTGGGAAAAAAAAAGCTCTAGGGTTGATGGAAGAGGATCCTTTTATAGTGGGAACCCAATGGAATTAGTTTAGGAAAGTTTCAGACTTCCAAATATTTCAGCAATACGCGCTCTCGACGCGTCAAGCCTCTGATCTGGGCACGGTCTTTAGTTAACGGAAAGTCTCGACGCGTCGAGGCTGTGATGCCTCAACTTCCTCCTCTTTTGACCATTCGTGCTTGAAAATCTCCCCTTACTTTTGCACTTACCCTGTAATGATTAAAAACCACTACCAAACACCGTAAAGCATTCAAAACAAGTCTAAAACCATATCCTAATGAGAAAGCAAGGAAAACATGTATTAAATAAGCAAAACCACTGGTGCGCAGACAGTGTGCACAAGAGCGTTTCTTCTTCACCTGCAACAAAACTTTGAGCAATCCAACACTCCCAAATCCTCAGCAACACAATCATAGATCAATAATAGCTCACTATTAGCTCAACAACAACAATAATCTAGCATTTCTAAGCATTTACACTTCAATCTAGACTTCACAGAGTCAAAATAAAGCTAGTTGAGAGTCCATGGGTTATACCTTTGTTGCCTATTATTCTTGTTGGGATTCCTTCTTCCCAACTCAGCCACTACCCCCTTCACCACCTAAATACCTCAAACAAGCCACACAACAACCCTTAAGATCAAGAATCTCAAAGATGGAAAGCTAAGGAATGGAAGCTAGATGGAAAATGGATGAATGGATGAGATTAAGCCTAAGAACTTACCGTTTTCTTCTTTGTGTTCTTACAGAGCTCTTGGTGGGGAAGACAAGGATGGAATCAAGAGGAAAATGTCTGATAACTATTCATTTTATAATGGCTCAAAACCCTAGGAAGATCAACAATGATTGGTGGAGGGCAAAATGGTAATTTGGTTTATTCTCTAAAATATCAGGCAAAGGCATTGGAAGCTTGTGGTCCACCATAAAACATGAACCAAAGTCTCGAAAAGTGTTTCTAAATAGTTTGGGGGTCAAAATACATTTTCCAAAAATACTTTCTAGATAACCACTTGGTTTAGGTTTCTCAGATTTCTCCTGGTTTCACTCAGATTGACTTTTGGGTCAAAAATTAGTACGCAATGTACCCGAGAATTTAGGATTTCAGAAATAGAATAAGTCCTGGTGTTGAATTTATTTAAAACGTAGTTTAAAATAATTAATTCAAAAATCGTTTTCATCATAAAAATTTTGGTAGAGTGAAAAATGACTATTTTGGAATTTCTTAAAACCGAATTTAGAAAATTAAATTTTGGGTTGTCACATTCTACCCTCCTTAAAAGAAGTTTCGTCCTCTAAACTTAGAAGGAACGGACGGGTTTTCTTAGAACGAAAGCTTTCAGAAAGATGGTAAAAATTTCAAGATTTGGCTTAAGAGTTTTTCTTGGGATACTTGGAAGTTTATGAATCTCTGAGTTTCTAGCTAACTCATCGCAACTAAAACGCTACTCAAAACTAACAACTTAGTTAAAATCTACCAATTAAACTTAAAGCTTAACGATTTACCTTGATTGAAATCTCTGAGAGCACCACCTTGCGGCACGTAGTTGGGATCCCATCCATACGGGGTCCATCTTTGAACATTTTCCACTCCCCATCTTTCTTCGAGAACTGCAACCCTTTGATCAAGGTTTGCAAATCCGTAGTTCACTTGAGCACTTAAATTGTCGAATCTTTGGTTGACCATCGCATGAAGTTCCTCATAGGTATGTCCCCTCGACCCTCCTACATAACCTCCTCGTGGCCTTCCATGAGGTGTTGCAACATTTGTTTCTTCGTTTCCAGTACCCATCTCTTGATCAGTCCCCATGGCGTTCCTTTCACCGCCTGCTTCGGCTATGCTATCGGCCTCAATACCAACACTTGACCACTTCTTTTGTGGTATGTTCAAACTAACCACGAGTGCCATCTATTCATCCATGGGCTTCTTAGCTATATCCGCCAAGGTTAGATATTTGTTGTCGGTGGTCTGATACAGATCATAATATCTCAAATTTGTTGCATTAAGGGCCGTCATTGTAGTTCTCTGTATCCTTTCTCCTCTCTCAGGTATATTCATCTTGATAAAGATCCAAATCATCAAGACCATATGTAACACCCCGTGTTACAGCCTCTAAACCAATTAATTATTTAATTACTTACCGTAAAAAGAGAATTGAATTCCATTAATTAATTAGAAAGAGTCCACCATAGACCATGAACCCCCAAACCATTAGTCCTATAAGAAATAGAATTAGTAAACCCATACCATTCAAACCCCAACTAGGACTCTTAGATATATACAAATAGGGGCATAGGAGGAACCTAGAATTCACACCACAATAGATATCACCACACAAGAATTCCCAAGAATTCCCTACCACCCAACGTAGGAGAAATCAAAAAGAGGAGATCTTAGAGAAAGAACCTTAATAGCAAAGGAATCTAATTAAGGCTAAGAGGTAACCCATGTCTCAACAAAACCTATTTTCCTTGCTATAATCTTCTTCTTTGGCTCCTTCTCTATGCTTGTGTCTTGATAAATCTTTTATGATGATGATGATATGATCTTGATGATTGATGAGATGATCTTATGTGTTGATCTTGATAATCTTGATGATTAGAAGAGGATCTTGATAATTGTGTGATGTTCTTGATAAATCTTGATATTCTTGATTTTAAAGATAAACTATGATTTTGATGATTTGAATATGATTAGAGCCCTAGGTTAAATTGGGGATTTCGTATTGAGATATTCTTGATATAACTGGGTGGGATTTCGCATGTTCGGGTGTTAATTATGTTTAGAAGTCATGTTAGGATGTGTTCAATATGATTCTTGATTTTGATCCATTATTTGACTATGTGGTGTCGTCATTTATGTTTAAAAGTGTCTAAACATGGTTTCAGGTTCCACAAAAGATCCCGGGACCCGAGTACTGAAAAAGAGCCAGTGGGGGTAGGGGAACCCGCCACCTACCCGCTGCCCCAAATTGGCGTCGCCGGCAGCGGGCAGGCGACTGCCCGCCGGGCACCCGCTGCTCGGTTTCTCGCCGCCGGCGGGCAGCCTGTAACACCCCGAAATTTTTCAACTTTTAAGACTTATATAATAAAGGTAAATTCTCAATAAATCCCAAAACATAATAAAAGAGTACGGGGTGCTATGCCACACCTGAGCTAGAGAACTCAGGTGCACAGGCTAACTAACTAATATTCTCAATAATGTCAATACATAAGCATGGCACGCAGGCCGAAAGGGAACTATCTACTCTACGCTTCAATCTCTAGCGCGCTCCAGTGTCTACTCCTCTGTGCCTGAAAGCCAAATATATCTTTTCAGCGAGAGATGCTGGTAACCCACTCCAACGCGTTGAAATACAGTATAGATAGATATATATAGATATACAAAAATCATTTCGAAGCGGGAAGATATATACTTAAGAGACACTAGTTTTAAAACCAGGAATAGACTCAGCAAATAGGGATAAGCACATCGGACAACAATAAACAGTTAAGTAGAAATAACATTATAAGGAATACGCATTTACAGTCACAAGCCACTTCTAAATTCCAAACCACATCATCATCCAATCATCATTCATATCACATAATCATTGATGGCGCCACGGGACCAATCGCATGCCCCGAACATGAGGGTTAATGCTTATAGCATTAACACGGCCCCACAGCACCCTACCTCAGTACCGCGGTACGAGGGGAGTTGATCGCAACCAACCCTTTGAGAACCGCTGACAAACTCAACGTCGAACCACGATCCGACACACCGCTGACGCGCCCAATCGGTGGACCGTGATCCCCTTTACAAGGGGGGACTAACGACCGTACACACCGTTGATGCGCACAATCGGTGGACCGTAGCGGATCAAGCCCGACACACAGCTGAGCTAAACTCTGTCGGTGGGCAAAGATCCTCGGAGACTACTACCCTACATACCGATGTCCCATCACTCGGTGGATCGCAGCCAACCGTAGCCCTACACACCGCCTGATTACTCAGGTCGGTGGACTACAGCCTTCCTCAGCTTGTTGGCCCTACACACCGCCTGGCGCGTCCAGGTCGGTGGGTCATATCACCGAGGCCCATGTGGACCTTCAGTCCTGTACATAATCTTTATATACCTGACCGGTCTCTACCAGCCTGGTTAAAAATTGGGATGGTTCTCAGCCCATTCAACTGCCCGTATAGTGGACCTCAGTCCTATATAATATTTATATACCTGACCGATCTTAACCGGCCTGGTTAACAGTTGGGATGGTTCTCAGTCCATTCAACTGCCCGTATAGCCCACTTTGATCTTAATCAAGTTGGGGTCATGTATCACGTAACACACAATAAAACATAATAGCACATAATAGCACATAGGGAAGGGGGAAACATATAATTAAGCTTACGTGTGATCATTCACATACTAAGAATCGCCCTAAGGGGTTCATACGACTTTCACCTAGGTCGACGGATTACCGATTCGACTAGCATGCAATTCCTAAGACTCTTTTATCCTACGAACGGTACCCGAAATGTTAAACTAGACTCAAGCACAACAAACGGGGTCCGTTGGGACACCACGGGGAATGGGGGACATCAAACGGGGAAGCCGGGGACCCGGGAGGGGTCCCGAACCAGCGGGTAGCCGGTGGGTGAGGGATCACCCGCCGGCTGCCCGCCGGAGATCACTGCCCGGCAGCGGGTTGCCGGCGGGCGGACGCCTGCCCGGCGGTGATCTTCGGGCAGCGGGTAGGTGGCGGTTACCCCTACCCCCACCTGCCCCCCACTGACTCATTCATCAATATTTCGTCCCGGGATCCTTTGTGGAACCCGAAACCATGCTTAGACACTTTTAAACGCAATTAATGATTCCACGTAGTCAATTAACGGATCAAAAGCAAGAATCACATATAGCTCATCCTATCACGATTTTTAAATATAAGCAACACCCGAACATGTGAATTTCCCCCAAATATAAATCAAGAACATTATAACACAAATTCCCAATTCATCCTAGGGCTCTAATCCCTCCCAAATCATCAAAATCCCAATTTTATCAAGAAATATCCAGATTTGTCAAGAATCGTTATATCAACATCAAGAATCTCTTTTCATCATCAAGATCATCAAGAATATCAAGAATACACACAAATCATCCTATCAATCATCAAGAATATATCATAATTAACATGGAGGAATTGCTCAAGACACACATATATAGAAGGAGGCCAAGGAAGGAAATTATAGCGAAGAAAATAGGTTTTGTTGAAACATGGGTTACCTCTTAGCCTTAATTAATTTCCTTGGCTATGAAGGGTCTTTCTTTAAGATTTCTCCTTTCTTGATTTTTCCTAAGGGAATTCTTGGGACTTCTTGTGTGGTGAGAGATTATTTGTGGTGTCAATTCTAGGTGCCTCCTATGCCCCTATTTATATAATTAAGAGTCCTAATTAGGGTCTAGGTGACATGGGTTTACTAATTCTATTTCTTATAGGACTAAGGGGTTGTCTTTAGGGATAAAGGCCCACGGACCATGGTGGACCCCCTTTTAGCTAATTAGTGGATTTTAACTCCCTTTTTGGGCTGAGTAATTAATTAATTAATTTGGTTTTAGGGGTCATAACACGGGGTGTTACACTCTCCCCCCCCCCCCCCCCCCTTACAAGAGGCTTCGTCCCCGAAGCCGGTGCGTGGATCCATTCTTTCACCCTCGGACGTCGCGTAATTTGGCCTCCCGATCAGGAAGTGTGGCCCCGCGCGTTGTCCTTGCTGGGCCGGACTGGATTTCTGGTGAAGTGGTGATTGGGAAGTTCGGGTCTACCTCCTGTTCCCGAGCTGGATGCTCCGCGAGTGCCCAAGATGGTCTCGATTGCCGCTACCCTCTGATCTAGGGCGGGCGTGGCGTGGATTAGGGCCGAGAACCCTTCGTCTATGATTTAGTTCTGTCGCGTGAGCTGTGCGAGGATGCGCTCGTTGGTGGTTTCTTCATTTCGGTCCTCCGGGTTTCCCTTTGCTTGTGTGGAGATCGGTGGTTCGGGTTCGCTATCCTCTTCTTGTTCCCCAGTCCCCCCACATTCTTGCATTGCTCGCCTAAACTTCTTGTTGGAGTTATCTAGTTGGTCAACCAATTCTCTTCGTTCTCCCTCGGGTTTAAGGCAAACCTCCTCGAGGGTGATGTATTGTCCCCCTTCGGTGTAGTAGATGTCATTGCGACGGAGGTTCTGGGCGTTGAAAACCATGCTGTTTGCGGGTTTGACCTCGGTGTGGCTTAGGTCTACCCCTTTCTTCTCCATAATCCAACTTAGGATCATCCCGTAGGGTAAGCTAAGCCGGTTGCTAGTTTTGCAAAACTCCATGTGTTTCAACATAAGGGCCGGTAGGTTGAACTTGACCTTGTGTTTTAGGAAATAGGCGAAGGTACACTCCAGGCTTCCCACGTCTTTGCTTTTGTTGTTCGTAAGCAACAGGCTATCAGTTACAATCGTGACTAGTATCTTCTATTCAGCGGTTAGCCATTTTCTGTTAGGCCGGGTGGCCGAGGAGAAGCCTTCCTCTTTTCCTAGTAGGTACCCGAGGTAGTCCATATACCCCGTGCCTTGGGTACTGATCCACCCTTTTCGGTCATAATTTGACACGCCCGTGGTGGTCAATTTTAGGAGTTTGGCAAAGCGGCCTTCGGAGAGTACTATCTCTTTGCCTCGGACTTTGGTGGTGATCTCTACTTTGTCACCCCGCTTGACGGCTATTAAATGGTGGTAGAACTCTTTCACCAATTCGGGGTACGTATCCCCTTTGATGGCGAGATACGTATCCAAGAGTCCTTGAAATTTAAGCATGTCGACCAATGCCGGAGAGAATTGGTCGGGTTCGAGGGCCTTACCTCCGATTACCGTGTAATCGGCGTTGCTCCACTCCGGGGTTCGGATTCCGAGGGGCTTTTTCGGCATGATTGGGGTTCTTCGGGGGGAAATTTCCCGACGAGTTTTTTTCCGGCGATTTTTCCGGTGGGGGGTTTCCGGCGGCGATGGTTTCTCCGGTGAGATGGCGGGCGACGTGGCCTACCGTTTGTGGTCGTCGGCGAGGGTGTGAGGGCTGGACGGAGCAGGTGGCTGCTGGCAGGGGGCGGTGGCCGGGCGAGCTGCGGGTGAGCGTGGCAGCGGGTCGTGGCCGGGCGAGGGGCGATGGCATTCCGGGACGTCGACAGCGGCGTGCGGGGTGGTGGAGCTGGGCGGCGGCTGGTTTGATGGTGGCTACTGGTGGGGTGTGGGCCTCGGGTGGTTGTCGGCGGGGGGGGTGAGAGGGAGAGAGAGAGAGAGAGATCGTGGGGGAAGAAGGGAATGAGGAAGAAGAAGGGTTTTTGATTTGGGGGTTTTGGGGGTTTTTAGGGACTTGTAGGGGTTTAAGAAAGGAGTGTCCCCTTTAAGGTCTAAGAAGTACTCATGGCCTAGTGGTTAATGCTTTAATGTGTAGATGGGAGGTCCAAGGTTCTATTCCTATTGGTAACATTAGTTTTCTTTGTCTCTTTGTCTTTTCCCTCTTTTGTCTCCTAGTGGTACAAGATGTTTGTTGTTGTTTCTTGTCGTCTTGTGGGTAGTCTTGTTTTCTTTTGTTATGCTAATATTATTTCGAACTAGCTTTTATTTATTATAATTCCGAAGTGACTAGTCTAAACACGCGATTCTACTACGGGGGTGGTTACAAAAAAGGGGGGTTTTTTATATTATCCTAAACAAAATTCATCTTCCTAGTTTCCTTCTGGCGGGTTTGTGTGATCTTCGTCTTCTGGGGTCATATTTCCTTCGTCGGGGTTGCCCTCGTCCTCGAGTTCGGCTTGTGTTCGGCTCATGACAAATACTTTTCCGGGGGCACCATAGTGTCCTTGATTGTTCATGTCCCCGTGTCGGCCCATGGCCATAGGGCGTGAGTTTGAGGGTTGAGGGCAGAGGAATGCCTTGTGCCCTTCTTTCCCGCAATTGAAGCATCGTAAGGGGTTCCCCATGCAGTCCTTGCCCCTATGGATTTGGTGGCATTTTGGGCAGGGGAAGCCCCCTGTATTAGTTTCGCTGTTTCTTGGGGGTGGCCTCTGTCCCGCTGGATTGCTTGGCCTTGCGTTAGCGTCGTTTCTTGCTCTTTTCATGGGTGGCGCCCCACCTCCTGTGTTCCTTTTTCGAATCTGTTCCTGAACCCCACGCTGTAGTAGTTGGATTTGGTAGAGATTGGCGGCACTGGAGTAGGCCTCGTTGAGGGTCCGGGGTCCGCTTACTATTAGGGCTTTTCGGGCTTCGAAGTTGAGGCCTGATACAAATCTCTCTATTTTGGTTGTCTCTGTAGGGACTAGTTCTGGCGCGAAGCGTGCCAGTTCGAGGAATCGTTTATGGTATTCCATGACAGTAGTCGCTCCTTGTTTTAGGTGAAGTAACTCTTCGTGCATAGATGCTCTTATGTGGGCTAGGTAGAATCGTTCCCGCAGTCGTGTTTTCAGACATTCCCAGTTGAATCCTGGTTCTTGCCTATAAGTGGGTCCCTCGTGGATCCACCAAAGGTCTACCTCGTGTCCGAAGTAAAATGAGGCTACCTCTACACGACGTTCCCCTGGGCATTCTACTAGTCCCAGAATTTTGTCGAAGGTCCGAATCCATTCCTCAAGGATGGCGGGATCTTCTTCTCCTGAGAAGGTGAGTGGTCTATGGTTTGAAACTTGTCGGGCAATTTCTGAGCTTGTATTTGGTGGAGGTGGTGGTGGTCGGTTGTTGCGGAGAGCTATGTCGCTTAGTGCTTGGGCGACTTGGGTTAGTTGTTGTAGGGTCTGAGCCAGGGGGTCTTGTGTAGCGGGTTCCGGAGTCCTTGATTGTCTTCTGGTTGGTGCCATGATGCTGATCTATAGAGCCAATGTTTATAGTAACGTTTGAGTTAGAGTGTTGTACCCTTACCTTGGTGTGATAAGCGAAGGGGAGTCTTTTAAATTAATGAGGGGTACAGTGAGGAGAGGTTACGTGATGATAGGTGGGCTCACAATCTCACCGCGCGTCCTATGATTCCCTAAATCCTATCTTACTGAACTTTTAATGTTTTAAGCCTATTGTCCTAGGGTCTTGGTCTTAAGAGTCTTATCCTAGGGTCAAACTTAGGCTCTGATACCAACTGTAATACCCCGAAATTTTTCAACTTTTAAGACTTATATAATAAAGGTAAATTCTCATTAAATCCCAAAACATAATAAAAGAGTACGGGGTGATATGCCACACCTGAGCTAGAGAACTCAGGTGCACAGGCTAACTAACTAATATTCTCAATAATGTCAATACATAAGCATGGCACGCAGGCCGAAAGGGAACTATCTACTCTACACTTCAATCTCTAGCGCGCTCCAGTGTCTACTCCTCTGTGCCTGAAAGCGAAATATATCTGTTCAGCGAGAGATGATGGTAACCCACTCCAACGCGTTGAAATACAGTATAGATAGATATATATAGATATACAAAAATCATTTCGAAGCAGGAAGATATATACTTAAGAGACACTAGTTTTAAAACCAGGAATAGACTCAGCAAATAGGGATAAGCACATCGGACAACAATAAACAGTTAAGTAGAAATAACATTATAAGGAATACGCATTTACGGTCACAAGCCACTTCTCAATTCCAAACCACATCATCATCCAATCATCATTCATATCACATAATCATTGATGGCGCCACGGGACCAATCGCATGCCCCGAACATGAGGGTTAATGCTTATAGCATTAACACGGCCCCGCAGCACCATACCTCAGTACCGCGGTACGAGGGGAGTTGATCGCAACCAACCCTTTGAGAACCGCTGACGAACTCCCCGTCGAACCACGATCCGGCACACCGCTGACGCGCCCAGTCGGTGGACCGCGATCCCCGTTACAAGGGGGGACTTACGACCCTACACACCGCTGATGCGCACAATCGGTGGACCGTAGCGGATCAAGCCCGACACACCGCTGAGCTAAACTCTGTCGGTGGGCAAAGATCCTCGGAGACTACGGCCCTACATACCGATGTCCCATCACTCGGTGGATCGCAGCCAGCCGTAGCCCTACACACCGCCTGATTACTCAGGTCGGTAGACTACAGCCTTCCTCAGCTTGTTGTCCCTACACACCGCCTGGCGCGACCAGGTCGGTGGGTCATATCACCGAGGCCCATGTGGACCTTCACTCCTATACATAATCTTTATATACCTGACCGGACTCTACCAACCTGGTTAACAATTGGGATGGTTCTTAGCCGATTCAACTGCCAGTATAGTGGACCTCAGTCCTATATAATATTTATATACCTGACCGATCTTAACCGGCCTGGTTAACAGTTGGGATGGTTCTCATCCCATTCAACTGCCCATATAGCCCACTTTGATCATAATCAAGTTGGGGTCATGCATCACGTAACACACAATAGCACATAATAGCACATAGGGAAGGGGGAAACATATAATTAAGCTTACGTGTGATCATTCACATACTAAGAATCGCCCTAAGGGGTTCATACGACTTTCACCTAGGTCGACGGATTACCGATTCGACTAGCATGCAATTCCTAAGACTCTTTTATCCTACGAACGGTACCCGAATGTTAAACTAGACTCAAGCACGACAAACGGGGTCCGTTGGGACACCACAGGGAATGGGGGACATCAAACGGGGAAGCCGGGGACCCGGGAGGGGTCCCGAACCAGCGGGTAGCCGGTGGGTGAAGGATCACCCGCCGGCTGCCCGCCGGAGATCACTGCCCGGCAGCGGGTTGCCGGCGGGCGGACGCCTGCCCGGCGCCTGCCCGCTGCCCGGCGGTGATCTTCGGGCAGCGGGTAGGTGGCGGGTACCCCTACCCCCCACTGACTCATTCATCAATATTTCGTCCCGGGATCCTTTCTGGAACCCGAAATCATGCTTAGACACTTTTAAACGCAATTAACGACACCACGTAGTCAATTAACGGATCAAAAGCAAGAATCACATATAGCTCATCCTATCACGGTTTTTAAATATAAGCAACACCCGAACATGTGAATTTCCCCCCAAATATAAATCAAGAACATTATAACACAAATTCCCAATTCATCCTAGGGCTCTAATCCCTCCCAAATCATCAAAATCCCAATTTTATCAAGAAATATCCAGATTTGTCAAGAATCGTTATATCAACATCAAGAATCTCTTTTCATCATCAAGATCATCAAGAATATCAAGAATACACACAAATCATCCTATCAATCATCAAGAATATATCATAATTAACATGGAGGAATTGCTCAAGACACACACATATATAGAAGGAGGCCAAGGAAGGAGATTATAGCGAAGAAAATAGGTTTTGTTGAGACATGGGTTACCTCTTAGCCTTAATTAATTTCCTTGGCTATGAAGGGTCTTTCTTTAAGATTTCTCCTTTCTTGATTTCTCCTAAGGGAATTCTTGGGACTTCTTGTGTGGTGATTGATTATTTGTGGTGTCAATTCTAGGTGCCTCCTATGCCCCTATTTATATAATTAAGAGTCCTAATTAGGGTCTAGGTGACATGGGTTTACTAATTCTATTTCTTATAGGACTAAGGGGTTGTCTTTAGGGATAAAGGCCCACGGACCATGGTGGACCCCCTTTTAGCTAATTAGTGGATTTTAACTCCCTTTTTGGGCTGAGTAATTAATTAATTAATTTGGTTTTAGGGGTCGTAACACGGGGTGTTACACAGCCGGCGGGTGGTCCTCCACCCGCCGGCCACCCGCTGGTTTTTCCCTACTTCGGGATGGTGGTTTCCCCGTTTGATGTTTCCCCGACCCTCGTGGTGTCCCAACGGACTCTGTTTATCGTGCCTGAGTCTAGTTCGATGTTTCGGGTACCGTTCGTAGGTTAAAAGAATCTTGTATATTGCATGCTAGTGAATTGGTACCCCATTGGCCTAGGTAAAAGAAGTATGAACCCCTTAGGATTATTCCTAGTATGTAGATGACCACACATAGGTTTCATTATACGTTTTCTCCCCTTTCCCAATGTGTTAATGTGGGTTACATGTGCTTGCTATGTGTTATGTGTGCATGACTCCCCAATATTGGCTGCGGTCAAATTGGTTTTACATGAGCTGCAGTTCATAAGCTGGCTACGGTCAGAAATACACTTTTGGGTTGCGGTCCACCGTTTGGCTCGCAAACGATTTACATGAGCTGCGGTTCATTTTCCTGGCTGCGGTCAGAGATTCACTTTTGGGCTGCGGTCCACCGTTTGGCTCACAAACGGTTTGATGAGCTGCGGTTCATCGGTTGGCTACGGTCAACCGCTTCATGCTGCGGTATGAGGCAGGGTGCTGCAAGGCCGTGTTAGCGCTATATGCGCTGACCCTCATGTATGGGCATGCGATTGGTCCTGTGGCGCCACCAAAGTGTGTTTATGTGATAAAGATATTGATTAAAAGATGATATGAATAATGCGAAATTAACCTGTGACCGTAGGATATGTGATAACGTCTTTATATGCTTGTTTATAACTGTTGAATGTGCTTATTCCTACTTGTCGAGTCTATTCCTGGTTTTAAAAGCTAGTGTCTCCTAAGTATATATCTTCCTGCTTCAAAATAGTTTTCCTATATCTCTATATAAATATATATACCTATATTGTATTTTAACACGTTGGAGTGGGTTACCAGCATCATTCGCTGAACAGATATATTTGGCTTTCAGACACAGATGATTAGCTACCGGAGCGCGCTAGAGGACCAAAGGCTTAGATAGTTAGATTTCCTTTCGACCTGCGTGCCTTGATGATGTAATGACGTTGTTTAAAGTTAATTAGTTAGTATAGCATGTGCATCTGAGTTCTCCAGCTCAGGTGTGGCATAACACCCCAGACCCTTATGTTTAGAATGCTCTGTTTGGGATTAATTAATAGAATTGCTTTCCTATTATAAGATTAAAAATTTTTAAAAATTTCGGGGTGTTACACCATACCATAAGGCAAATATTTCCTATTTCTTGTCTTCGAGTAGGACATGTGCTTAAGCATAAAAACTAGATAATTTATCTCAATTGAGTCAATTCCAAACCTGATAAAATAAGCCATGGTACAAGCCCAACTACCAACCTCATTAGAATTGTTCTTGCAAGGAAATAAACATTCTTCTATTAGTAAGACTAGAATTTTCTTCTCACCGTTCAAGGTGGATCTCTCGGGCCTAAACTCTTTGGGAAACTCCTCCCTTCTTCCCGTCATATACCTTAAATATTCAACATACCCCACTCTCTCATGGAAAATCCAATCATCCCTATCATATGTATCTATTCCCTTCAAAGGAAAATCAAACCAATTTGATAACTTTTGCGGGGTTAACTCCACTTTAGTGCCTCTAACATTGGAAGTAAGTACAGTAATTCCCTTCTTTAACTTGGTACACAAATTCTCATAAAATTCGATAATCAAATCGGGATAAATCTCTTCTTGAGTTCTTAGAAATTTTCTTAGAAATTTTCTTAAAAACCCTTGATTTTCCAACAAGTGATTAGTTGCTTCAGAAAAATGCTCAGGGAAGTAAGTTTTACCTCCAATGACCGAGTAGTTTGAGCCCTCATGGCTACTTTCTCCTACTTGTTGCTTCCCTTTTGCCATTTACAATCTCAAACTTCTTGACTTGAACTTGGTTAGAATGAGGTGGATGACTCAAGTAGTATTTTTCTTGCACTTAGAAGAGGTTGTAGAATGCAACTTTGAATTTTCTAGGAGTAGAGATGGAGTTTTGAAGAAGTTGAATTTTTCTTTGAGGGAGACAGTGTTCCACCAAGAATGAAGGAAAGAAGAAGAAGGGTTTCAGCATTTTGATTTTGGGGAAAAACTTGTGAAAAGTCCAAATTATCCTTGGTGGGGCTGTCACGGCACTCCATGCGCTCTGTCTCCCTGCTCCGCTGTCAGCCTCTCTGCTACGGTTCCAGGTCACGGACGGATGTGTGGTCCGTGACCACGTTCCGTCTCACGGAACGGACTCCGTTCCGTTCCGTGGGCGAGGTCCGACCATAGCTCGGGTCCTCAGGTCGAACTTTCCCATCAACCCCAAATTCAATTGGTCTTCCAACTTTGTTCCTTCTTCAATTAGATTCAAAATCAAGAATGGTCCTTGACTTTGCAAAATTCCAAATCTTAATCAAACCCTTGACTTTCCAATTTCTTTTCGGGATCGCTTGGTCCAACTTAAATTTTGAATTAAATTCTTGTCTATTTCTTTCCCGTCACTTCTTACTCTTTCTCGTTTCCACTTTAACCTTGAGGATCTAATCACTATCCTCCATAAACCAACTCTTCTAATTAAACTTTTAATGGTTCTTTAACAATTTCACTTTCACTTGTATCTAACTCATTTTTATAAGGTTTTACTTACTTGTTCTTGGCACTCTTTGTCGATACTTTCTCAAAAGTATATCTAATCCAACGTCTTAATTCTCAAAGTCTTAAACAAATCACAACTTGCACCCAATTTTCAAGCCCATACAATAGAACATGAATCTACACAAGAATCAATAACACTTATTCCAAATTAGAGTGTTACCTTTCTCAAGATTGCGCCCCTCAGCCTGCGTCTTTCCATGACCTTGATCCTCCTTGATCCGGCTCCTCCCGGATGTCCCTACTGAGATCCCCCGCGTCCCTGGTTTCCATTTCTGTGCGGGCCTCCACCTGACTGATTCCCACGATCCATTCCTCGGTTTGGTGCCTGGTTGAACTGGCCTTGTAACACCTCCGATTTTTCAACATTTTTAAAACTTAATTTCAAAGGTAAACATCTAATCATCAAGATAAACAATAGCAGAAACTTAATTAAAATCGGAGAGATGTTATGCCACACCTATATCAAACATAGGTGCACAGGCGGAAACTAGCAAATCATCAAACAATAAACATCTAGGCACACAGGCCACTAGTCTAGGCACACAGGCCGCTAATCTAGGCACACAGGCCAACAAAAGGTAACGTTTAAACATGGGAGCTACTCTATCTAGCGTTCCACATCTAGCGCGCTCAGCATCAACTCAAAACCTGTAAAACATAGGGACAACACCCGGTCAGCTAATAATGCTGGTAACCCATCAATACGCGTTAAATAGCATAGTATAGATAGATATAATCAAAACCATTTGGAACGGGAATAAAATATATATAATTTCAAAACCAAGGAGAGAAGTCAACATCAAAGACCATCACACTCTCAATAACAACGAGGACCATCAACCTCACAACAAAGACTAGACCATAACCAGCATAGACAACACAACTCAGGATGCGTCCTACCATTCACAAGGAAGAACACATCTAGACATGCTCATATGCAAGGAAATCACATTCACACAGTGATAACTACATGTCACAAGTTTCATAGTTCCAACCTTATGCCCTGTTCCAACCTTATGGCTACCCCCGGCCTTATCACAGTTCCAACCGTTACCTCCTAGTGCCACCCTGTACTTCTGAGTCCAACCTTTTGCCTCCTGGGACCGTCGTCCCCCACCAACACTCCTATTCACCGCCGATCTCTCAGTACACGAGGGTACCATTAAATATCATAAACACAAAACCGCCAATCTCGTGAGCAAAGCTCAAGTAACAAACCACCAATCTCAATCATAGTCATACAAGGTCATCATCATCATCATTACCAAGAAGACTAAGGCTCAACAATAGCCTCAATCAAGTATCAACAAAGGGTACAACGATTTGCATACGACCACATCATAGGAATCAATCAAGAGATCACAATAAAGACATGAGACCATACTCAACAACAAAGGATTACAATCCAACACCAAATGATTGCCAACACAAGTTGTCAATCCCCAATACGAAGGAACAAACCACACATACTAGCATATCACACTCAAACTAGAATGCTTATCAACGGGTAAACCAAAATTAGTTCCAAAGAACATTCAAGACTCATATTAGCCCAATAAATCAACATCGGGAGGTCAAAACATCAAAACCAAAAAGAAAGAATCACGAGGAACAAATCCCCGGCCATCACCAATATGGTACCCCGTGGGTGGGGCCACGGGTGGACCTCCACCCGCGGTTCCGCCCGCGGGTACATACCCACTAGGTCACCACTCACCACGTACCCCACGGGTGGGGCGGCAGGTAGGCCTCTACCCGCCGTTCCGCCCACGGGTACAACCTGTACTCCAAATTTCCCTTCGGGGAAAATCAACAATAAGGCCAAGTTCGAGTCCAAAACACCCAAAATCTCACACACAACAATAATATGACTTGAACCCAAGAAATAGCCAAGCAATGGCCTTCAAGAACCATAAGAACAAGCTCTAAACATGCATCACCACAAGATCATGCATCAAATCTAATAAATCATCACAAGAATAACAAGTAGAAGCCAAGAATCATCATATAAGTAAGAAAATAGGTTTTGTATAGCATGGGTTACCTTTGTAGCCTAACAACTTCCTCTTTTCACCCTTAAAGCCTTTCTTAGAGCTCCTCTTCCACACCAACTTCTTACACAAATCAAAACACAACAAAGATCCTAACATTAGATAAAGACACCTAAAAGAAGGTTAAAAACACCAAAAAGCTAAGGATCATACCCTTTCCTATGCTCAAGAAGGAGAAAGTAGGAATCTTGGAAGAAAATCTTGCAACGCTTGAAAGTTCAATTTCTTGCTTGAAGAAGAAGCTAGACTATCTTAGAGAGAAGTTAGAGTGTTTAGGTTTTTGGTTGAAAAGATGAATGAAATGAGAGAGTATTGCTAGGTTAGCTTGAATCACAATTCATAGGTGAAAAGACATATTTACCCTTACTAATGTTGGAAAGACAAGGGAACAAGGGCACAACTCAAGAAGCACAAGGTACAACCTTTTGACTTAACTGACAAGTCAAAATCTAGTCCCTCGACTATCAAATTTCAGGATTTTTAGAAATGGATTGGCAAGGAAACTTAGATTAATTCTTCAATTAATCCTTGATTAGTGTTTAGATTTATGGGTGTCACAAGCCTCTAGACGGCTGACTCTGGGTAGTATCATGGGATTTCTCCATCTTTGGATACCAACAAACGGCGGCTCTGTGCCCTGGCTTCCCGTAATTGAAACATGTGACGGGTCCTCCTCCACAAGTAGCCCGAGGGTGATCCTTGCCACACCTCGTGCAAACCACGCTCCGCACACTCGATAATCCTCCAGCTCCAGCTCCCTATCCTATAACCGGATTCCTTATTTCTCCATTTCAGTTGTCATTTCTCGCAACAGGATTGAATATATGCCCCTTACTTGACTGTGAGTCGTTCCCCTCACTCTTCTTCTTCGGTCCATGTATGGAAATCCGATGTAGTTTTTGAATCCTGGAATGACCGGCATCTGCGTCATAAGCTTCGTTCAAAGTGGCAAATTTGCCGCAGTAAATAACTTCTGAGCATCATAGTGCAATCCACGGACGAACTTCCGGGCTTTGCTAGCCTCATCCGGTGCTATGGTAGAAGCAAAATGAGACAGCACCACAAAGCGGGCGTGATACTCCTGTACTAACATGTTTCCTTGCTCCAGATGCAAGAATTCCTCATACTTAGCAGCCTTGACATGCTCGGGGTAGAATCTTTCTCTCATCACGACCTTGAACATTTCCCAATCGAAGCCTTCTTTTTTCCTTAAGGGTCGGTCCTTCCATCACCCACCAATGGTTAGCTTCTTCTTGAAGATAGTACACAGCGGTCTCCACTCGCTAGTCTGATGGACAGTTGACTACGTCGAACAATTTGTCGAACATACGGATCCAACTCTCAAGGATCTCAGGGTCCTCCTGGCCCAAGTAACTTGGTGGGTTGCGTCCCGTAATCTTCCTCGACACATCTCCGCTACTATTGTTCCCATTCAGTACGACGGCTCCGATGGTCTGGCTCAACTGGGTCAGCTGACGCAAACTCTCTGTCAGATCGGTGGAAGATGAGGCTCCAGGTCTTGAGGAACGAGGAGTCTTTTCCCTGAATCTTTTTGGTGGCATTGCCTTAGCCCTTTAACATGATCAGAACAGATCATCAAGGTTAGATCCTCTAAGATTGACTACCACTAACTTTTCCTTTCTTAAAGCAAGGCTTACAAAAGTAAAGCACGCAAACAAACATAAGTATAACCTCTTATACTTCTTACTTTAACAACTTTCACAAAGTTTTTCTTTCAAACTTTAACTTTCGAAGTCTTGACTTCTAGCTTTTCTTTCAACTTTCAACCTTTAGCTTTTCACTTTCAATTTTCAACTCTTAACTTTCACTTTCACCTTTAACTTTTAACTCTCAGCTTTTACTTCTACTTTCAACTTTTAACTTTTAAATTCTCCACTTTTACTTTCAAAAGATAAGCAAGCTGCACTTTAAACACATTGATAAAACACATAAACAGTTAAGCAAACGTAAGGAAACTCACAACCACATCGCGTTCCTAACTGATACTTAGATTACTTCTTAACTTGGATTCTTACGCTTAGCCACTGAACTTAGAGTCTTTCTCATCTTAGATCTCATAACTTAGAGTTCTTTTCTTAACTTTTCCATCCTAGGACTTCAACATAGAGTTTCTATACTCAATCCTAAGGGTCAATCTACCTAAGTTCCCGCGGTTCGTACCGCTCTGATACCAACTTGTGACACCCCACTTTTCTTAAACCTTAATTACAAGAATTAACTTAAAAGGGAAACTAAACAGTAATAAGATAGCATTAAAAGCTTAACAGTCAAACTACAAGAGGTGTCACCGCCACAATCACCATGCACGATGATTGCACAAGCAAGGAAAAGTTCTAAACAAAGTTAAACTTAAACAACTTCAAGCAAACTTGGGGAAACTCCCCGGTGTCCAACACCATAAAAAACAGCTAGAAAAACTAACTTGCATAGTTTTAACAAACAACTGATAAAGAGTTTAGACTACAACTCGCTCTCTAAGCTAAGCTAGTCTAACTCGATCGCGCTCAGGAACTGGGCCCACCTAAAAGAGGTTAACAACAAGCAAGTAGAAAAACAACTCGTTAGCACGAAGCTAAGTATAACGCCACTCAACCCTGTAAAGTACTATAGAATATACTTTTGGAAAACATTTGCCACGTACACTTAGATCAAGTAAACTTAATAACTTTAAGCAACAATTAAACATACTCAACAATAAGTTCTAGATGCTTGCAACCTAATCATTAAATAGGCATGCCTTCTCAAACATTTAATTCATCAACAAACTCATGCTTTCACAGATATAACTTATCCTGGCGAAATACACTACTCAAGCTCAAACTGATGGATAAAGATATACTTAAATTTTTAACAAGCAATCTCATGCTATCAAGATAATCAATAAATGACAATATAAAGTCATGCTTCTTCTCATACTTTCATGCAACACGTGAAAATCATATAATCATGCAATAAGATGAACATGATGCTTTAGTATAAGTATAAATAGATATACATATACACTCTTTCTTTTGTAACAAGGAACACTTGTTCTGTGGAGGTTTCTATAGAGTCACAATGACTCGCTTTTCTCTTCTTTCACATGAGTCTCTTGACTCGCTTTCTTTCTTTCTTTCTTTCTTTTACTCATGGGCGAGGTAGGAACTTCACCATAATATGAACAGACCTATTTGGGCTCGGCATCTAGCCGGCCTAATACTCATCTCGCCCACAGAACCACTCTCTTGGTTCTTTTCTCAAACTCTATGGAATCAGGTATCGTACTTGTCAGTGTGCACACCCCCTGACCGGGATTCCAAGCCCGGCGGGTAGTATCCAACCTAGTAACTCGGGAATATCGACCTCGTTACTTCACATTGGATCGCAATGTCCGTTTCTTTCTTAACTATCTTTCTTTCTTTTTCTTCCGAAAGGACATAGTCCTAACGGGCCTCCAAAACCTCAGATTACTCACACTAGATACATATAGATATAACTCATGCACTTCTTTCTTATGCAACAAATCTATTTGTACAATCTCATGCACATGGTTTCTCAATAATTCTCTTTTCTCACAAATTGGAAATCAAATATCATGCAACTAGATAATGATTTTCCAAAATAGATATAGATTTTTGAAATGGATCTTAGGCTTACTTAAAGCCACGAATGCACTTTAGTTCATGATATGCTAAACATGTTCTCTACTGTAAAGAATGCTTTAACTTCTCTTTCACTGTGATTTAAGCCAACAAAGTGCTACTTCATGCTTATCACTTAATACTTAGCAAAACTTCTTAGCAAATACTTGACAAGTATTGATCATGCTCTTTGAACTCAAAAATAAACTTAATGCTCTTGTATTTCACTTCATTGTAAATAATTAAGTTCATGTACTGTACAAACCAAATATCTTATATTCTTGACAAAATTCTCAATAACTCACAATGGATATTTAGACATGTTATTCAAGCAAAACTTAACAAACAATGATCATGCTTTTCATTCAGATAGCTAAGCTCAAACTCTTCAACTTTTCTTCACTGTAAATCATTTACATAATACTTCAAATACACTTATCAACACAAAAACTACTTTAAAACAAGCATTTCAACTCCAAAATCAACGAAATCAACTTCTACTAGTGCGTCGTAACGAACCCGAGTGTCCGAGCCTCAAGGGCCCACTAGTCCCGGTCCGATCGACACGTAGCTGAGCCACAGAGGGCCCGACCAAACTTCTTTTTGGCCTGGCGGAGTTTGGTGGCGGGGCTTGAGGAGCCCCGCCACTTGGCTCCGCCAAGTGGCGGCCTTGGGCAACGGTTCTAGCTGAGAACCGTGCCCAAGGGCCGGCTCTCCACGGGACTAGCCAGCGGTCCCTTACTAGAGCCGTTGGCTAGTTCCGTGAACCTGTCTGGTGCATAAAAAGTGTGCACCATAGGGTTTCTTCTTCACCTACAACAACCTTTGAGCAATCCAACACTCCCAAATCCTAAACTCACCATCATAGATCAATAATAGCTCACTATTTGCTCAACAAAAACAATAATCTAGAATTTCTAAGCATTTACACTTCAATCTAGACTTCACAGAGTCAAAATAAAGCTAGTTGGGAGTCCATGGGTTATACCTTTGTTGTCTCCTCTTCTTGTTGGGATTCCTCCTTCTTCCCAACTCAGCCACTACCCCCTTCACCACCTAAATACCTCAAACAGGCCACACAAAAATCCGTAAGAACAAGAATCTTAGAGATGGAAAGCTAAGGAATGGAAGCTAGATGGAAAATGGATGAATGGATGAGATTAAGCCTAAGAACTTACTGTTTTCTTCTTTGTGTTCTTGCAGAGCTCTTGGTAGGGAAGACAAGGATGGAATCAAGAGGAAAATTTCTGATAACTATTCATTTTATATTGGCTCAAACCCCTAGGGAGATCAAAAATGATTGGTGGAAGGCAAAATGATAATTTGGTTGATTCTCTAAAATATCAGGCAAAGGCATTGGAAGCTTGTGGTTCACCATGCAACATGAACCAAAGTCTAGGAAAGTGTTCCTAAATACTTTGGGGGTCAAAATACATTTTTCCAAAAATACTTTCTAGATAACCACTTGGTTTAGGTTTCTCATATTTTTCCCGATTTCACTCAGATTGACTTTTGGGTCAAAAACTTGGCACGCAATGTACCCGAGAATTTAGGATTTCATAAATAGAATAAGTCCCGGTGTTGAATTTATTTAAAATGTAGCTCAAAATAATTAATTCAAACATTGTTTTCATCATAAAACTTTTGTTAGAGTGAAAAATGGCTATTTTGGAATTTCTTAAAACAGAATTTAGAAAATTAAATTTTGGGTTGTTACAACTATGTTCTCCGAACCGAAGAGGCAAAGATATCCCTGTTTGTGATCAGAAGATCGGAAAATTAATGGTCTCCGGACCAGTGAGGCAAAGATATCCTCGTCTGCAATGAATCTATCTCGCTTCTCAGCGATGCCATTCAATAGTGATGCCGCTTTTCTGCGATGAATCTATCCCGCTTCTCAGTGATGTCCCTTTTCAGCGATGAATCTATTTTGCTTCTCGACGATGAATATATCCCACTTCTCATCGATGAATAGATCCCGCTTCTCAGCGATGAATTTATCTCGTTTCTCAGCGATAAATATATCCCGCTCCTCAGTAATGAATCTATCCCGCTTCTTAGTGATGAATATATCCTGCTTCTCAGCGATGCCTCTTCTCAACAATGCCGCTTTTCATCAATGAATGTATCTCGCTTCTCAGCGGTGAATGTATGTCGATTCTCAGCGATGCCACTTTTCAGTGATGAATCTATCCTACTTCTAAGTGGTGCCACTTTTTAGCATGCCGCTTCTCAACGATGAACATATCCCACTTCTTAATGGTGATTGGTATTCTTTATCACTAGATCACACTAAAAATCCAATCTCTTGATTGGTAAAATTCGACCGTAGATCATGAGTAAATCTAATCGCTTGATTGGTAAAATTCGATCCCTATATTGCGAATAAATCCATTCCCTTGATTGGTAAAATCGGGTCTCTAGATCACGGGTAAGTCGATCTCCCGATCGTAACTAAAAATCCAATCCCTAGATCGGTAAAATTCAGACAAACCCCTTATAGTCCAAAAGATTGCACTTATGGTTGTACTCTTTTTCCCTTAGCTAAGTTTTTCCCACTGAGTTTTTCTTAGTTTAAGGTTTTTAACGAGGCAACCAGCGTAAATCACGGACTGTAATTGGATTTTCAGCTCGAACCCTTCCTCATTAGCTCGACGTCAGGGCATGGTCTGGGAGGACTATTTGATAGGGATTATCCTCCGGGTATATCCATATTTTATTCCTGAAAAGTCAAGGTATGCACCTATATAAGGGCCCCTAACCCTTCATTGGAGGGGGGATCCCATCCCCACAATCCATTACACAATTCTTCTCTACTCTCTCTATAACATTGAATGAGAAAGCCTCTTTGAGCAAATTTTCTCTAATCTTCATATATTTTCATACACATTCTATGCATACAAAATACAGTAAATGACTACTTAACAAGAATTTATTCTATATTTTCCTATTGTGATTAACAATCATCTGATTTCTAACTTTTTGCCTAAAGCCAGAACCACAACTTCTATCTTCTTAGCATAGAAATAATCAAGCACTCAAGCAACATGCATATTTTTATAATTTCACTTGAAAATATTGGAATAAGAGTACCCCACATAAATAATCCCTTCTATATGTAGTTAATCTCAGAGTTAATTCCTTTTTTAGTTCTTCCTGGTAGCAATATTTAATTCTGATATTTTAGTTTAGACTATTATTAGTCATTATTATTTGAATTAGTTAATAATGTTTTTAGTCTTCATATTATTATTATTATTATTTTAAAACAGTCTTCATATTAATACTAGTCTTCATGCACGTGGGAACTTGATCCTACTTTTCAGTATATTATCATTGGTCTTTAATCTATATAAAGACATTACTGTAAATAAGTATTCAATAGATAATATAAGAGTTATCTTATCCTCTGCTATAGTATTCTTAGTCTCATGCATTAAGTGTCTTATTACTTCATTTCACACCTAACATTTGGTATCAGAGCCATGAATAATACAACTCAACTTTCAGTTCCTATCTTGGATGGGAAAAATTATAATCGATGGAGTGTCTAATGAAGGTACTATTCGATTACCATGAGTTGCTTGATGTTGTAGAGAATGGGCCAGTCGAGTTAGCTGACAACGCAACTAAAACACATAGAGTTGCCCATCATGAGATGAAGAAAAAGGACAAGAAGGCACTATATTACATCCATCAAGGGATGAGTGATGAGACTTTTGAGTAGATTGAAGGAGCAACTACATCAAATAAAGCGTGGAATGTTTTGCTGACTTCATACAAAGGTGGCGACAAAATTAAAAAAGTGCGGCTCCAAACCTTAATACGTCAATATGAGCTTTTGCATATGGAGCCTTCTGAACCAGTTGATGCCTATGTCAATCGCGTCCTTGCTTTGACAAATGATATGAAAGGAAATGGAGAGGCTTGTACAGAATAAGTGAAGGTAGAAAAAAATTCTAAGATCTTTGAGTCCTAGATTTGAGCATATTGTAGCAGCAATCGAAGAAGCCAATGATGTGTCCAAAATGACAGTCAAACAATTATCTAGTTCCTTGCGAGCCCATGAGCAACGTATGAATGAAAACAATATTGAAAAGCCAATTGAGCAGGCTCTTCAAGCTCAAGTCTCCATTGTTGATACAAGCCGAAAGTCTGGTAGTTCCCGTGATAGAGGATGATGACGTGGTGGTAATCGCTCCAATAGAAATTCTGGAGGCCATAATAGCAATCATGATGCACATGGTGGTAATGATCAAGAAAAATCAAACCATCAACAAAATTCAAGAGGGCGAGGTCGTGGACGCGGTAGAGGAAAATATGACAAGTCTAATATTGAGTGTTGTTGTCACAAGTGTGGCCATTATGCAAGAAAATATTGGTATAAAAAATGGTACACTTGAAGCCCATTGTGTACAAGAAGAGGATAACAATAAGGATGATGATAGTGGTCATGTTCTTTAATGGTCGTAGCAACAACTGAAACATCAAGTTACCACATATGTTTCTTGATACAGGATGTACTAATCACATGTGTGGCAAAAGGGAGTTTTTTTTCTGATATTGATGAATCATTCCGCACTAGCGTCAAGTTCGGTGATGGGAGGACTATACCGGTGATAGGAAAAGGGCAGATTCTTATGAATCTAAAAGGTGGAGACCATATGTACATTTCTGATGTGTTTTATGTACCAGATATGAAAAGTAATCCGCTTAGTGTTGGTCAATTAGCAGAGAAGGGATATACCATGAGTCCATGACTATTCACGATAGTCAACTCTCAATTCTTGATAAAAAACAAAAAACAAAAAAAAAAAACAAAAAAAAAAAAAAAAAAGGCACACTTATTCTCAAGTATTGCTTATCAAAAAATCACATGATTCCTATTGATATAGAGTAAATACCAGCCAAGGTCCCTCAATTTTGATGGTTTCGCCATCTATAGTCCCTAACTTTCATATTTACCATCCGTGGTCCTCCGAGTTGCGAAATCTGACCTGCTACCATCCTTCCGTTAGTTCATTCTGTCTTTGCCGTCAAAAGTAGGGGTAAATAAGTCATATGTCATTGTTTTCAGCTGTGGCTTCAAGCCTTCAACCTTCAATTCCAGGGGGGAGGCCCATTGCCGGAATTGCACCCAGCCAATGCAAAATAACAATTGTAATACTAATATTAAGCAAAATTTTATTTTACTTAGTAGATTAAATCCTTTGATTTGACCATACAAATTTGAATAGACCATGAAGATTTTAGAATGAGTCCCAAAAGACCGCTTTTGAGTTATTGCTGTCAACAGTAGTAAGACTAGAGCAAAACGGAAGAAAAAAAAGTCAAGCACAAATCAAGACGAGGTAGCACAAAACCGGCAAGACTAGGGCAGTGTTTGGGGAAGGTAATCTGAGAGGGTACAAAAAGATCCTCGTCCTGTACACCAACTATGCGGCAGGCAAAGGAAACCGGAGAAGACAAACTGGAGAAAGATGGAGAGTTGGTGATGTCCAAAGTGTTCTACCAAACGCAGCCCAAACAGTGTGGATCCTCCTCGTCATCAAGCTCAAAACAACCGCAGTGTTCTACTATAATCCTCCTTTCATTTCCTCGTACCATATCGGAAGCCATAACCCAGATACCCAATTAACCTCATCAGCTAATCCCCACTTCGGTTGTTCATGCTGATACTTCATCCTTCATTAATCTCTCTTAAAATTCAAGTAAAGACAAATGAAAAAGAAAAATTACTTTATAGGGTGGTGATGGCTTGGTGACTTGTTGTGTGCCATAGTAGCTTTAGCTTACACAAGAAATTCAAGAAACAGAGGAGGTGGAAGTGGCGTATGTTGGGCAGAGGCATGTTGAGAGAATGAGAGGTGCAGCAGACTTTCTTGTCAAGCCCGTAAGGAAGCCGTTTCGATCTGCAACACCGGTGTCGGAAAAACCTCACCGGTGCGAGCAATGGGCCAGTAAAGCTGAGGGAGGCTAGAATCGCTCAAATCAGAACCGGACGGGCTCTCGGAGCTCACATAAAACCCGGGTAGAATCGCTCAAATCGCTTAATATTTTAGCTTCGGGTAAGACCAAAGATTGAAATTGAGCTTAAAAATGCAAAAATTAGCTCTGAAACTAAATCTTGCCGGTGGACGTGCAGTGAACTACCATGCGCAAGCCCGAACCCGAACTCGAAGTGCGGAAATTGAGATTTGAGAGAATCGTAGGCGAATTTGGTGTGGAATTGAAACGCATCGAAAGTGGAGGACAAGCAACGAGTTGAGGAGGAAGAAGCATTGAATGCCTTCCAGTCCGGCGATTGACTGATCGCCGAGGGGAGAGTGCAATAACGGTGGCCATTGTTGGAGCTTTCGGGAGGAAGAAGCATTTAATTTTTGAATGTTTTATTTTATTTTATTTTATTTTATGGACAAATGACAATTTTATCCTTGCTTTAGACGGCTTAGACGGAAGGAATTAACGGAGGGATGGCAACAGGTCCGATTTCGCAACTCGGAGGACCACGGATGGTAAATATGAAAGTTAGGGACTATAGATGGCGAAACCATCAAAATCGAGGGACCTTGGCTGGTATTTACTCTATTGATATATCTAAGGGTGAATATAAATGTCTTAATGTTATTGTGGATGACGAGTCTTGGAATTGGCATTTCCGTTATGGACATTTAAATTTTCGGAGTTTGAAAATACTTGCCAAAGAAAATATAGTGAAAGGCTTGCCAAATATTCAACACCCAGAACAATTATGTGAAGCCTGCATATTGGGTAAGAGTCACAGATTGCCTTTTGTAGGAGAACAAAGACGTGCAACACATCCATTAGAAATTATTCATTCTGATGTTTGTTGCCCTATGAATGTTGTCTCAAATGGTAGCAACAAGAATTTTTTGACTTTTATTGATGACTTTACTAGGAAAATTTGGGTGTATCTTTTGAAATTAAAGTCTGAAGTCTTTGACTATTTTAAAAGGTTTAAAGTGCTTGTTGAGAAACAGATTGGTGGTTCCGTCAAAATCCCTCGAAGCGATGGAGGTGGAGAATACAATTCTAATGAATTCAATGAATATTTAGGTGCGCAAGGAATCCAACATGATGTTAGGTTTCCTTATACTCCGCTAAATAATGGAGTTGCAGAGAGGAAAAATAGAACCATATTGGATATGGCATGAAGCATGCTAAAAGCAAAAGGTATGCCTAAGGGTGTGTTTGGTTCATGGGTTTAGCTATTAGGAATGGGAATCAAAGTCATTGTTATTGTTTGGTTGACAGGTTTCTAGAACACTATTATGGGATTTAATTACCCCCTTAACTAGAAAACCCATTCCCTAATAAAATAAGGGTTTCATTCCATTATTTCCCCTCTTAATTGATAATTTGATTTTTAAGTTTGGATTAGTGCTTTTAGATTTTTTTTTAATTTTTTTTATTCATATTAGTGCTTTGGATGTCTTTATATTAGAATAAATTGTCTTGATTTGTTGTTCTTTTATTTTTAAATCTTTATTCCCATTATAGGATCATGCATAACCAAACAGCAATATTGGTTATCATTCCAATTCCACCCTACTACCAAACGTGCAAAATACTTTCACCAAAACTCATTACCATTATCAAGTATTTGATTCCCATTTCGGTTCCCATTCCGATTCCTATGTGCGAACCAAACACACCCTAATTCTTTCTAGGGTGAAGCTATCGCATGTGATGTCTATTTGTTGAACATGTCTCTAACAAAGAGTGTACCAAATATCACCCCTATTGGAGCTTGGAGTGGTTTTAAGACAAACGTGCACCATCTTAAAGTGTTTGGCTCTATTGCTTATGCTCATATTCCAGCAATAACAAGAACAAAACTAGACGACCGAGCAGAAAAATGTGTGCTTATTGGGTATAAACAAGGGGATACAAATTGTTTAATCTTGTCACAAAGAGGGTGATCATTAGTCGAGATGTAACATTTGCTGAGAAAGAAGCTTGGAATTGGGATGTAGCTAATCATGAGGATTCTCGAAAACATGTTATACATGCTCTTGAAGAAGAATTAATTCATGTTAACAGTGAAGTTCCATCATCAAGTTCTTGTGAGCTGACTTTTTTTGCTTCAAGCTTCTACAGAGTTACATGTTCACTTGCAAGACTATGAGGTAATTTCTTATAATCAAATTGATAATGATGCGGATATGGTCCATTTCGCATTTTTAGCAGATGTTGAACCTGTCACATTTGATGAGGCAATCCAAGATCCTAAATGGGTAAATGCAATGAATGAAGAAATTTCAGCAATTGAAAAAAATAATATGTGGGAACTTACTGATATCCCACAGGGACAAAAGGTTATTGACGTGAAGTGGGTTTTTAAGATAAAGGTAAAATCCAATGGTGAGATTGAAAGATACAAAGAAAGATTAGTTGCAAGGGGATTTGAACAGAGATCGGGTTATGATTACCACAAAGTGTTTTCACCAGTGGCTCGGATGGAAACGGTTAGACTTCTAATTGCTTTAGTTGCGCAAAAGCAATGGAAAATCCATCAAATAGATGTTAAATCTGCTTTTCTCAATGGTCCCCTGGAGGAAGAAGTGTTTGTGAAGCAACTATTGGGTTTTATCAAGAAAAGAAGTGAAGGGAAAGCGTATAGATTGAAAAAGGCATTATATGACCTTAAACAAGCACCGCACGCATGGAATAGGCACATTGACTCATTTCTTCATGCAACTGGATTAAAAAATACCCATCTGAACATGGATTATATGCCATGATTAATCATTCTGGTGATATATTGCTATTATCTGTATATGTTGATGACTTAATATTTTCAAGCAATAATCCTAGAATGATTTAAGAGTTTAAAAAAATCCATGATGAAAGAGTTTGAAATGAAGGATCTTTGTCTCATGTCATACTTCATTGGCATTGAAGTAGATCAAAGAGATAATTGGATTTTTATCTGTCAAAAGAGATATGCCATTGAGTTTTTGAAAAAGTTTAATATGTACGATTATAATCCTACAAGAACTCATATGGAGGTTGGTACAAAACTGTCTAAAGATAGTGGTGATCAATATGTTGATCCTACTTATTTCAAGCAGATTGTGGAGAGTTTAAGGTACTTAACATGTACTAGGCCTGACATTGTTATAGTGTTGGTCCTGTCAGCAGATTTAAGGAGTCGCCTCGGCAATCACATTTGCAGGCAACAAAAAGAATCATGCGTTATTTGAAGGGTACCTATGGTCATGGATGATTTTACTCATCATCTGAAAATTATGTTCTTACAAGATATTCTAATAGTGATTAGGGCGGAGATATAGATGACCGGATAAGCACTTCCGATTATTGTTTTATGCTTGGTACTATAGCTTGTTCTTGGTCCTTGAAAAACAATCAATTGCTGCACTTTCAACTTGTGAAGCAAAGTATGTAGCAGCAACTTCGGGTGCATGTCAAGCAATATGGTTGAACAATGTGTTGAACCAAATTTATGTTCATGTCCAGTGTCCATGGAAGATCTATGTCGATAATGTTTCTTCAATTAACTTATCCAAGAATCTAGTCACACATGGTAGAAGCAAGCACATTGACATGCGTTATCATTTTTTGAGAGATCAAGTTGACAAGAAAGTAATTGAGTTAAAATATTACAAGTCTGAAGAGCAAGTAGCCGACATACTCACTAAATCCTTGAAGTATGAAGCCTTTATCAAGTTAAAGCGTATGCTTAGGGTGGTAGAAAATCAGAATTAAGAGAGGATGTTAGCAATATTTAATTATGATATTTTAGTTTAGACTATTATTAGTATTTATTATTTGAATTAGTTAATAATGTTTTTAGTCTTCCAATTATTAATGCTAGGCTTCATACGTGGGAACTTGATCATACTTTTCAGTATATTATCGTTGGTCTTTAATCTATGTAAAGACATTACTGTAAACAAGTATTCCATAGATAACATATGAGTTATCTTCTCCTTTGCTATAGTATTCTTAGTCTCATACATTAAGTGTCTTATTAGTTCATTTCACACCCAACACTTCCCTTAATTCTTTTTTTTAGTTCTAATATTATTGGGGGTTATTCACTTTTAATCCGTCATAAAATTTTTGCACTTTTTGACTACTTTTATTTTGACGGTATCACTTTTAAATTTTTAATTTTCCGTCCATTTACCTCTCTAGTTGAATATTGGATGGCATTTTGTCATTCCATTTTGTCTACAATATTAGTTTAGTATATAAAAAATAATGTTCATGAATTATGAATATATATAATTATAATATAATAATTACTATTAACTAGTATTTGTCCCGTGCGATGCACGAAAAATATGTTATAAAAATATACACTATATGAGGTTTATTCATATATAAAATTTTTGTTATTTAATAATTATTATGTGTGGATTCCTATGATAAAATTATGAACATAAATATATTTACAATTAAAATAATATTTAAGGTGGGTGATTACTACAAATCTTAAACTATATTAAAAATTTAGTACATAGTATTTAATATTATAAAATTTTAAGAACTTAGTAAACTACAATAGTAATTGAATTCCAATTTTAGAGTCACCACGGATCAAAATTTTTAGACCTTTGAGATTTCTAACTCTAGATGTAGCAACATGCAATTGACCTTTAAAGACCAAAATCACAATCTTAGTTAGAACATTGATTTTTTTCTTCCAAATACTATCGAATTAAGTGTATAATCAATAAAAGATGAGAACTAATAATTCGAGAATATAATCTTAATGTTACTAAGCCTACTTCACGTCAATTAAGTTGGAGAGTGTTGGTGGATAGTATCCGATGAATCCACGAATAACGCATCTTTGTCTCCGTAGTCCTCAATATGCACATCAACAATCTTAAATATTAAGCCACATAGCTATGCTATATATTAATTTCAAACTTATGGACTTTGGGGTTGCATGCATACTTCTTAAGATGTGAAAATTACTTTAAGATGTGAAAATTAAATGCAACATTTAATTTTCACATCTTAAAGCCCATTTAATTTTCACAAGACTTTCACATCTTAAAGTCATATGGTCTTGTGAAAATTAAATGCAATATTCAATTTTCACAAGACCATATAGCTTTATTATATATAGGATAATTAACTGGATGTCCGAAAGCATATAAATTAAACAATTTTGTATTTAATAGATTTTTATATTAAATATATATATAAAGAAAATTATAATTTATACCCTTCATAAATATATCAATTATCAATGTCACCTCTCAATTATTAGTGGTGTAAATATTGCCCATCAATTTTCAATGACATATTGCCCCTACCCTAATAAGAAGAAAGAGAAATATGGTTCTCGGTGGAAGAGAACAAACGAAGAAAGAAAAATAGAGGAAAAAACGTGGTGTTCAAATATAGAAAACGATGGGTAACCACATTTACACTACTAATAATTTAGGGGAATGACACTATATGCCACGTTTTAAAAATTGAGGGGCAACATTTACACTACTCATAATTCAGGGGTGACATTGATAATTGACATATTTGTGAGCAGTATAAATTACAATTTTCCCATAAATAAATATTTAGAATTATAACTTAATTATTTATATATTTACAATAATGTCCTAATATTGTTTAGAAAAAATTGCACTTTTTCTCCCTGAATTATATGTTTATAGCACATTTCCTTCTTGAATTATTCTGATTATCACATATAAGTATATATGACCGCGATTTGGTTTTGATTTTGAACCGCCGGGTCACGGTGCCAGATCAGTTTGAACTACTGGTTCAAACTTTATTTTAAAATTTTATTTTATATTTTTAAGATATTCTAAATTCAACAATAAATGTATTTTTCTTTTTTTCAGTTCGGAACATGAACTGATCGTTCCGTTCATGATTTTAATAAACTCTAAATATCGGGTTTCGATTCTAAATTGTAATCGGAATATTTCAGTTTTGTTGCTATAGTGTCTGTTCGATTTGAACTAAATCGTGGTCATAATTTGTTGGAAAAGGAAAATAAATGGAATATTTATTTTAAGGATAAATATGTCCATTTAACATTTCAGGGGGAAAACTGCCGCTTAAATAATTTAGGGGGAGAAAATGTTATAAGTATATAACTTAGGGGGAAAACTACTATTTTCCTTATTATTTAATAAAAATCCTGCCAAACCGCGTCTTAGATTTCGGACGAGAGATGAGAGAGTGCCGCCGTTCAAATCTACTCAGTCGTCGCTTCGTCCGCGTTCAATCACAAGGTTAAAAGCACTATATTTTCGTCGCACACGTAGATCTGCGCAGTGTTCTTAACAAATAGGTAAAAAGTTCGATCATATCTTTTGATTTACTTGCAAATATGCTGTTCTGTCTATGTTTCTCTTCCTTTTTTTTTTTTCAATGAATTTGGAATTTGACTATTGGGGTGGGGGGTGGGGGGGTTGTGTGTTATGTGAATTGGAGGTTCTCATCTGACTGTTTGTTTGGGAGACTTATAACTGAAATGAGTTTAAGCTCTGTTGAATGTGCAAATAAGGAATTTTTGTTTTTTTCCTGGCGATGTGTCTATGCACCAAATTTAATTACTTGAATTTGTTGTTATGTGCTTTCTTTTTACATAGGTTCAAAAATTATATAATTTTATACTAGAATAGACATAATTGTATACATTAATGTACATAATTGTATAACAAAATATACATACTTTTTTTTAAAAAGATAATACATATAATCTAAGAGCAAATACCAATTTTGGTCCCACGAGTATTAGCAAAATGACAATTTTAGTCCACATGTTTAATTCCTACCAATTTTCATCCTCGACTATTACTTTAGTACCAATTTTCATCCACGACTATTGTTTTAGTGCCAAAATTCATCACGCCAGTCACACATTTGTTTAAAACATGTCGAAATATGAAATTATTAAGGGTATTTTCGTCTTTTTACAATTAAGATTCCAATTTGAGCATGAATAAAAAGATTTAAGCCCTAAGATCTATCACGATTCACAAATTTTCTCCATAAATTAAAGTAGGATGATGAGGAGAACTGCCAATTAGGATTGATCTTAGGGCTTACATCCCTTTATTCATGCTCAAATTAGAGTCTTAAGTTGAAAATGACGAAAATGCCCTTAAAATTTTTAGATTTCGACATGTCTTGGATGGAGGGGTGACCGACGTGATGAATTTTGGTACTAAAATAATAGTCGTGGATGAAAATTGGTACTAAAACAATAGTCGTGGGATGAAAATTGGTAGAAATTAAACATGTGGATCAAAATCGTCATTTTGTTAATACTCGTGGGACCAAAAGTGGTATTTGCTCTATAATCTAACATAATACATAATATACATAAACTTTTAACATAATAAACATCAACTCTTAACATAATACACATAAGTTTCCTGTTTCGGATGTACATAATTGTACCAAAAAAAATGTACATGATTGTATAAAAAATGTACATAATTGTATAAACAAATAAACATAATTGTATAAAAAATACACATAATCACGTCAACTCCCAACATAACTTACCAAAACGACGTCGTTTTGGGAGGCGCGGGACGCACAGTGTTGTGCGCGCCGTGGTCCAGGGTATAACGATCCATTATAGCTCTATCTCTATCTCTATATATATATTAAAGCATAATGAAGTATGGAAAAAATTTATTGTGTTCAAATTTATTGATAAAGTTTTATATTTAAACCTCAATAATAATTAATTTGACTTCACATATATAAAGAGGAGAAATTAAATATAAAATAAATATAGTTATTACAATAAACTTTAAAATCAACATAATAATAGCATAATTAAACTTTTAAAAATATTAAATATTACATTGTATAGTTATACTTACATTTTTAATCAAACTAATTCTGAGCTCAAGAACTCAAGTACGTTTTTCTATTTTCACAACCATTACTTTCTTTGCTAATTCAGAGGATGTCAAAAATTTAATTAGTAAATTTGTTAAATTAATAATAGTTCGTGCATCGCACGGGACAATTACTAGTAGATGTATATGGTGGATTTAATTAACCCGGGTGGTCCGAATTAACAAATCCGATAAACAAGAGAAATAGCAAATGGACAAGGTAACGGGATAAAAATGTGTCACGGAGACAATATTGTATTAATAACCAGTTGGTAAATGAATTACAACGGATGTAATGTCATTACATTGATAGTTTAGGACAAAGGATAGAAAAGTATGGTAAGAGATGTCCTAAAGGGACAAAATGAGCGCCATTTATACCTAAGAGACCTGTAACTGCCTCCTCTAAAGAGGAGGGGACGGTTACCACCGTCTTTGACCGCACCCGGTGCCCGGGTAGATCGGCAGAGACCCCGACCGAGAGGTCAGCCGAATGGGTCAAACGATGGGGACTGCTCGACCAGGGGGTCGGCCGAGGAGGTCACCCGCGGAGATGACCTAGGAGGTCAATTGCCAAGATGACCTGGAAGGTCAACTGCCGAGATGACCTGGGAGGTCAACCACTGATAGGGGTGAGCATCGGTCTGTTTCGGTCGATTTTCAGTTAATAACCGAAATTATTTTTGGAATCCCATAACCAATCGAAACCGACCAAGAAGTATAAGGAAATTGACATAACCGAAACTGGCGGTTATGGGTCGGTCAAAATTAATCGAGCGTAACTGGTGACGGAGCTTGAAAAAATGGCGAAGGAGGGGACATAACTAAAGGGAACGGTGAACGGTTGTTCGTGAAGTAATTTGATTCATAAGTAAATGTTGAATCTTGAAGTAATTTGATTTAGAAGCTTGAATTTCACTATAATGCATGAAAAAATGGCACTTGATGATTTGCGGAGACGATGACACGTTCTTCTTCTCATCTCTCCACCGTCGACCACCCCTATTCTCTTGTCCTTCTTCATCTCTTTCTGGTCTAGTAATCTCTAGCTTTTGCAAATAGCACCAATGTAAACAACAGTGCTAACAGAGCCACCCTTTTATTTTTTTTAATGGAATGATTTTATGTGGGCTCATTAACTTTGTTATTTAAAAAATATTTTTCCTCTAAAAATATTCTTTTTTTTCCTCTTATATCAAAGTCCGAAAGTATATTTCAAAATTACTAATTTTTTTTATTTGTTTAAGCCTCGATTTTTCGGTCGGTCATTGAATTTTTTTAAGAAAATCGATAACCGACCGATTAACCGAAATAATCAAAAAATTTTGAACTAAAAAATTGATAACTGAACTTTTCGGGCGGTTCGATTATCGGTTAACGGTTTTTCGGTCGGCCGCCGTGGAGATGACCTGGGAGGTCAACCGCCGAGATGACCCGGGTCACGCGCGAGGTTTGATCTCGGGGCCCCGGGTCATCGATGCTTCATTCCTTCGGGTCGGTTCATTCCATTTCCAATATGTCCATCATCAGTCCCCCATCATCCGAGCTGCGAGAAGTCGTCAGCGAAGGGGAGTAGACGCTCCGAGCCGCACCTTGAACATTTTCGACTTCACAAAGTCTTACCTCGCCTCGCGAATCCCGACTCCCGCCTTCGTCTCGGATCCAATAACTTAATGCGATAAAAATATTATATCGCGATAACAGTAGAGTTCTATCGCAAATACGACTCTTTCATCTGTTAGAACTCAAAAAAATAGTGGTAGACTCTTAATAGGTCTCATTCCCCTTCTTTATACCCCCTTATTTCCCCTCTTTTTTGCTTTATGTTTTTTGCATGTACTCTCCCATTAGTTCTCTAGACAATTTTTTGGATTCCATAAATATCTGGGACCTCCTTATGGATTTGGATGATAACACTCCCCCCTGGTGAATTTCCGACCCCTTCCACCGAGGTCACCACACCACACCACACCACACAAATACCTCTTGGATGACCCCCCACCCCTCCTCTCCTGGCCGACCTCGATTCCACCCCCTTGACAACCCCTCCTTATACACCGAGCTAGAAACGCTCATTCTTTGCTCCCGGTTCGAGAGCTCCGAGCGAGACCTCAATGAAGCTCAGGGCTACACGGGGTCGGCTGTCGAGGTCTGTCTACCTCCCTCAGGGGGTATGTCACAGCACCCCTCGATGACCACTTTTTTGGCATCCACGTGCAATCCTTGAACATTGGCTTTCACTTCTCCATCCAACCATTCGTGATACGAGTCCTTAACCAATATGGCGTAGGCCGGGGCAATTGGTCCCCAACGCCCATGACATGCTTATTGCTTTCCTCCTACGATGTTATACCATCCACGTAAAACCCTACCTAGAGCTCTTCCAATATCTTTTCTAGGTCACCCGGTCTTCGGCTATCGCATGCAAGGGTATGTGGCTATCTCGGCCTGCCCTAATATGAAGGTGTTTCCCGACATTAACCAGTCCAATAGGACTTGGAAACCTTACGTCGTTTTCATTTCTACTAGCCCTTCTCGCTCCTTCCTTTCTTGGAACACTCATTTCTTGCGACATAAAGTTCCTCGTAGGACGACTTCTTTGCTTCGAGATGTCAACAAATTTTGGGGCTCCGGAGAGGATATCATCATTGGGGACATGATCACCGCGGTGAATAGGCAGAGCTTAGGCTTCGCCGGGGCCTCCACTGCCGCCCTACATCCGAACATCACGTTGCTATTTAAAATACTTGTGTATGTTTAACTTGATTTGATTTGTTTGCAGGGAAATCATCCGGTATGACCTCATTTCGAGAGCGTCTTGAACGTGCTGTGGAGCGTCGCTCGGCGGCCAAGAGACAAAGAGTTGTTGGGTGGAGCCGAGCCCCCCCTGTTGAGCCGCGGATACAGTCTAGCCGGCCTACGGTTACGGTGGTGCCTGCCCCGCATAGCTGACAGCGCTCGCGAAATGCTTCGACGATTTCAAGCTTCCCTTGAGGTACTTTCTCTCTCTGTTATGCCCCTCAATTTCAATTTTCATACCCCAAGACTAGGTGTTTAACGACCGCCTGCTGTCACCTGCAGGACTGGGCCGCCACGGTTGATGCCCGTGTTGATGAGGCTACTAGCCATGCTGCCGATGTCCTTCGAGCCCTTGATGGCGAAAAAAGACGGGCTGATGACACGCTCAACGCCCTGGAGGCAGAGAAGAGGCGCGCTGATGATGTGTTCAAGGCCCTAGAGGCCGAGAAGAAGCGCGCTGATGATGCGCTCACGGCCTTGGTGGTAGAGAAGAGAGCCGCAGCGGACGAGAGGAAGAGTCACGCTGAGGAGCTTGCACGTGCCGTCCCCACCTACAAGAGATCTGGAGGCTTCGCCCGGGACGCTGAGGCATATGCCCAGAAGCACATCGATAATCTAGTGACCACCTAGCTGGCTACCGAGGCGGGAAAGGAAAGGTTGGCAGAAGAGGGCGCGGTGGCCTATCAACTAGGCAAGTATGTGATGCAACAGGACCTCTACACCAATCTGCGCCAGAAGGGTGACATTTTTGACCCGGTGGCTTTAGGGCTGCCAGCTGAGATGAAGAACCCAGATCCGGAGGTGCACGAGCAGACGACTGATGCCCCGGAGGGTGGAGAGGCCGCCGCCACTGCTCCTTTCTCCTTGTTTCCTTTGGATCGCTCTAATGAGCCAGTTGTGACCGTCCCATCTTCTGGAGCTATTTCGCCCACCTTGCTGAATCTTAGCTTCCCCGAGACCATGGACGAGGTAGATGAGGTGACCCTAGCCGCATCCATCACCATCGAGCTCAAGCCCACTGTTGCACCTGATTTGAACGAGTAGACTTAGGGCAACATAGCTTTTGATTCCTTCCTTTATTATGTACTTGACCCTGGTCACTTGCTGAATGTTGAACTCTATCTTTCTCGCTTTGATTTATACTTATTTAACACCTGTGTTAAATTTTTGTTCGACCGAACGGGGGTAATAGGACCAAATTAAATGTTGACCCCCCCCCCCCCCTCATCCGCTACGCACCTATTAGGCCAACTGCCTCGAGAAAGGGGGTAGGCACGAGATGAGACCTCAGCCGGTCAATGAGAGACCTCGACCAAGGTAGTTGACACAAGGATGAGGCTTTGGCTGAGAGGTCAACGAGAGACCTCGACCAAGGAAGTCAGCACGAGGTCTCGGCACATTGCCGAATCCGAGGTCGTGGTTGGCCACGCCTCCGCTTAGTGATCTTGCTCGCTGACTTTGAGCTCGAGACTTGAGCTTTATTTTGGGGTCGAATCCCCGCGCCATGGAATAACTTTGGTGTGTTTCTTTGTTTGATTTTTTTTTAATATGCGTAGTTATATGGCTAAGGGTACCCCTTAGGTCCACAAACTCTTTCCTCGGGATGCGAGTAGTGAGGTCGGACTTCGTGTCCCCCTTAGGGTGATAGCCCTCGGACTAAGGTCATTTGACCTCGGACCGTTGAGCTCTTTCGTAAGGGGTGGTGCGCGAGGTCGAACCTCATGCCCCCCGACCCAGGCCATTTGACCCCGGGCCGTTGAGCTCTTCTGTCGGGGGCGGTGCGCGAGGTCAGACCTCGTGCCCCCCTTAGATTGATGATAGCTTAAACCATTAAGCTCTTCCGTTGGTGACAAGCGAGGTCGGTCCTCGTGCCTCCCCTTAGGGTGGTAGCCCTTTGACCCGGGGCCGTTGACCTCTTTCGTCGGGGGTGGTGCGAGAAGTCGGACCATGCGCCCCCCTTAGGTTACGGTTGGAGGGGTCGTGCGGATACCTTCCTCCCCCTAAAAAAGTAGTGAATATGAGTCCGTGACGAAATTTTGCTAATTTTATTGATATGAAGGGAACGGACCACCTTCTCAAGTAAATCATTGAAAATACTTCAATAAGTGCTTGGCATTCCATACTCTAGCTACCACCTTTCCCTTCGGGGTCTTGAGTTTGTAGCCACCTGGCGGACTACGACTGTCACTATGTAGGGGCCCTCCTACTTCTTAGCGAGCTTACCCCCGGCTTGAGGTTGGTTCGCCTCCCGCCTTTGAAGCACATATCCCCAACGTGGAAGTAGAGGGGGCGGAACTGTTTATCGTGGTACGTTTTAACCTGTCGTTGGTAGTTTTTGGCTCGGACCATAGCGGTTTCTCATCTCTTGTCTACCAAGTGGAGGTCCACCTAGTGGTGCTCGTCGCTGAGGTTCGGGTCATACTCCTGGACTCGGCGAGATAGTATGACCACCTCCGCGGGGGCGTGGGCCTCGAAACTATAGGATAGTGAGAAGGGGGTCTCACCGGCGGCTCGTCGAGGGTGGTACCATATGCCCATAAGATGGCGTCTAACTCCTCCACCCAAGCCCCACTTTCTGATTCGAGCTTCTTCTTGAGGTCGTCCACGATGGTGTGATTGTCATTCTCCACCTGGCCATTAGCCTGCGGATAAGTCACGACCGCACAGCTGTGCGTGATGTGCCACTCTATGCAAAACTTCTCGAACTCCTGCCCCTCAAACTAGCGTTCATTGTCAGTGATGAGTTGCATCGGGATCTTGAAACGGCACAAAATATTTTTGTAGACAAACTGTTTGCACCAGGTGCTGGTGATGCTTGCCAGCAGTTCCGCCTCCACCCATTTGGTGAAGTAGTCCACTACCACTGTTAGATATTTTCTCTTGCCCGACCCCATCGGTAGGGCTCCCATTTTGTCGATTCCCCACCTTGAGAAGAGGATCACCGAGCTGATAGAGGTTAAATTTGTGATTGGCCGTCCCGGTCTGTTCTGGTATTACTGGCACGTCTTACAGCTCTTTGCGTAATCGGAGCACTCCTGGGCCATGTGATAAGTGACAAAAGTGTATCATTTTAGAAGGAATTTAGAGTTACATTTGTGTATGTTCAAGTTTGCGTTTTATGGGAAATGAGGCAAATGGGTGCAATTTACTAAGTTTCGAGTATGCCAAGTAGGGGGAAACATATTGTGACTTTTTGCAAAAATTTAAGGGGAAGACAAGTGAAGGAAAGGAGAAGAGAACATGGTGCAATAGGAGGACATATCCACGAGTTCCAGCCCATGTGTGTGGCCACCTCATGGATGCGAAATAGAAAGGTTCACGAGACCAATCGACGTGCGTGGGCGTCTCGTGGTCAAGGAGCAGGAAATCTCGACGAAGGCGGCAAGCACATAAGTTCCCAAACCACGAGCCCGATCCACACTCGTGGTCGGCTCGTGGATTAGGAAGATTTCAGGGCGCGGAAAAGGAGTATAAAAGGGGGAAACTTCCAACATTTTATGGGGGATCCACACTTTAGTTAACATCTGAAATTGTAGAGAGTTCTTGAAGAACCCTAGAGTGAAAAAGTGAGGAATTGCATTTATTTGAAGGGACAACTAGCCTAGAGATTTAAGGTTGCTCCATTCTCAAAGTCAAGGATCGAACCCTTGACCTTTAGTTAAGGATGAATGAGTCCCTTCCACTCAACCACACGAATAAGTGTCAAAAACACCTGTTTTGTAGGTCCTTTTAAAGGCCATTTTGAGTAAGGTTTGCTCGGTAATGCTTAGATTTGATATCTTTTAAGCTTGTTTTTGCTTTAAGTTACAAATAGAGCACCACACTTTGGAATTGATGTATTTGTAGTTGAATTCAGGCAAAAAGGAAAAAAAGTGGCGCATACCGGAATCAAGCGGAACAAAGAGTCAAAGTGGTAGCCAGCCAACGGAGGGAGCATCGTGCGTTGCGCAGACGTTGCGGGAAGAAAGGATAGCCCAGAATTCCAGAAAGTTCAACGCCCGTTACAACGTGCGTTGTAAAGAACAAAGGTAGAACAGGATTTCCAGAAAGTTCAACGCACGCTACAACGTGCGTTGCAAAACGCGACAACGCATGTTGTGCGTGGCGTTGACGAATCACTTACGCGATTTTAGGTTTAAAAAGAGGATTTTTCAGATGTAAAGGGGACACACTTTTATTTTTCAGATTTACACTTTTAGGTTAGGAGATGAGAGGGTAAAGAGGAGGAGGAAGGAGCACGTGGATTGAAGATCTTGTAGTTTGAAGCTTTGATTTGCTTTTAATTGGTACTATTTTTTCTTAATCTCTTTATCATTCTTTGATATCCTTGTTTCTTTATTGCCTTGCAATTGATCCACGATAGATTTAGGGTTTATTGTTAAAATGATGCATTGTAGTTAGATTAGATTGGTTGAGTTGGAATCTAGGTTCTATGATCTTAGGTTTGTTGCTTTGTTGAAGTGGTTGTTGAGATGAATGAGATCTTATGTGCTGAATTTGCTTTGCTTAGACTTTGTTTAATTGATGGCCACAATTAGGCATAGTCTTAGGTTGGAGATTAGAGCAAGAGATTGCCCAATCTCCATAGCCCAAAGGTTTAGCATCCCCGCCCTACGATCCGAGAGGACTAGGTCCGGGAGGGGCGGTAGACAAGGTGTTCGATGAAATGCCTCCCCCGACGTAGGTAGACGGAGAGACTAGCTTGTCGTAGCTAAGTATCGTGTCGTGCACCCCTGTAAGAACCCCTTTCGTTTCGGCAACCCGGTTGCTCTTGTGGAGTAGTGTATCCTAAGGTCGTGGAACCAACGAGACCAACTCAACCTCGTTTCGCCCTTTGTGCGTTTCTTTTAATTTCCCTTCTTGTTGTTCATCATGCTTGCTAAAACTCCGGTCCTTGTATCCTCCCTTGTAGAATTTCAAGAGTAGAGTAAGCTAAGCAACCCCAATTTGTCATCCCTTGAGAACGACAATCCGGGAAATTTCATTTCCCAACCACCTTTCCACCCCACGCATACTACAAGCGTGTCAAAATGGCGTCGTTACCGGGGATGGCGGTCGGCTTTGATTAGTTTTTGGTCTCTTTTGTAATTCTCTAGGTATGGAACTAGGATTTGTTTGATTTCTTTATCTTTGATTCGTGTTCATTGCTTTGTCATTCCGTTGAGTTTGTCGTTTGTGTTGCACTTTAAGAACCTCTACTTTTAGTTGTTTTCCTTCCCTTGTTGTTTTGGTTACTCTTGAAGGGAGCTATGAATCCCGAACATCACTTACCTCATTGGCTCCTTGTCATGTACCGCCACCAAAAGTGTATCCATCCCATGGTGAAGAACCATGGAGACACTCCCCCCACCCCCCCCCCCCCCCCTCTCCCCACATCTTATCATCATACTTCATACTACCCCCTCCACCACATCCCTACATATATAGCTACCCCCCCCCCCCACCAACCCATCTATCATTACCCACCCCCTTCCATATTGCTATGAACCTTGCTATGCTGCACATCACCATACGAATTCGCAAGGTTCATACTCTAGAAATCCATCACATGAAACCCCCAACCTTTGTTGTGGGAAAATGAGCTCAATAGAGGGGTAAACCAGAAACTTCAACGCGCGTTGTGGGGATGCGTTGCTGGAGAACCGACACTTCCATGCAGGGCACAAAGCACGTTGGCCATGCGTGGACAGTCTAGTCCAATCTTCATCCGTTGTTTCTCCGCTTGAACAAAAACTTCAAGACTTCATTTGTGAACCCAAAGAGGAAATATAAAATTTATGAATGTCAATGAAGTTGGAACTTGAGAAAGAACTAGGCCTTTTCAAACAAGAGGCGTGTCAACCACTTAGGAAAATGGAAGACAATGTAACCGCTCTAATTGCAGGACTCACCAAGAAACTTGAAGCCGAAGCTCATGCTGTAACTCTTAGAAGCGGGAAAGCTCTTCCGGAAATCAATCCTCCAATCCCACTACCTACCCCTACTCCCATCCCATATTCTCCAACTGTCAATAAGCCAATTGATAAAAATTCAATTCCAACCACCGAAAGTTCTCCCAATGTTTCTCAGCCGAAGAAGAACCATCTCGCATTCCTAAATCCTCAAGAAAGGGAAAGAGAAAGCAGATGTCCTACCCACAATCCCGAAGGACAAATTACCATTTCCTCAAAGATTCCGAAGTGACATTGACAATGCAAAATATGCAAAGTCCTTGCAAATACTCAAGCAATTACATGTGGACATGCCATTCATTGACGCTCTCGGAGAAATGCCGAGGTATGCTAAGTTTCTAAAGGACTTGCTTTCTAACAAAAAGAAGTTAGAAGAAACCACCACAATCGTGTTAGGAGAAGAATGTTCCGCCATTGTGCATCGGGATATGTCCCGGAAGTTGAAAGACCCCGGGAGTTTTACCATTACATGCAATATTGGAGGAGCATCTTTCAACAAAGCATTGGCCGATTTAGGCGCAAGTATCAATTTAATGTCGTACACTCTCTATAAGAAACTGAACTTAGGAGACCTCAAACCCACTCGAATATGCATTCAACTTGCTGATCGATCCACGATATATCCGCGAGGTATTGTCGAGGATGTCTTAGTCCGGGTAGACAAGTTCATATTCCCTGTAGACTTCGTCATTTCGGACATGAATACCGATGGCGAGGTGCCACTCATTTTGGGACGGCCATTCTTGGCCACATCCCGCGCTCTCATTGATGTCGGATATGGGAAACTTGTCATTCGAGTCGGAGAGGAATCCACCAGTTTTAATGTGGCGAAATTGATTAAATACCCGGCTGAGGAAGACAATGATTGTTTTTACATTGAGTCGATGCATGAAGAAGTTGACTATTTGCATGATTTGATTCCTAAAGCTAAGATGGGAGAGATCTTGACAAATAACAAAGGTGAAATTGACACCACATTGCATGCATATTCGAATAATGCTTTCGAATTTCGCAACAATGTTCTACAAGACGAATTGCATACTCATGATACAGATGGAAAAAAGGAGAATGGGAACAACAAGAATGGAGAGGAGAAAGAAGAGCATGATGAAGATGAAAGGAGGACCACAAAAAGAAGTTTGGAAGAAGAAGGGATAAAATTCAATGAATTGAAGCCGAAAAGAAAGAGTTGAAATCACTGCCGGATCATTTAGAATATGCTTATTTAGGAGATAACAGGGACCGCCCTGTGGTGATCTCAGCTCGTTTGACTTCAGAAGAGAAAAGAAAACTGACAACAATGTTGCATAGCAATAAAAAGGCTATCGGTTTGAAGTTGGCCGATCTTAAGGGTATAAGCCCAGCCGTTTGTACGCACAAAATCCTATTGGAAGATGGTGCTAAGGCAGTAGCACAACCTCATAGGAGGCTGAACCCCGACACATTCGAAGTCGTCAAGAATGAAGTAATCAAGCTTCTAGACGTGGGGATGATCAACCCCATCTCAGACAGTCCATGGGTGAGTCCCACTCATGTGGTACCCAAAAAAGGAGGGATAACTGTCGTTGAGAATGAGAAGCATGAATTGATTCCAACTCGGGAAGTCAACGGATGGCGTGTGTGTATTAACTACCGAAGGTTGAATGACGCCACCAGGAAAGACCATTTCTCGTTACTGTTCATCGATCAAACCATTGAACAGGTGTCTGGGTACGGTTTTTATTGTTTTCTAGACGGCCTGAGCGGATATTTTGAAATACCAGTCGCACTAGAAGATCAAGAAAAAACTGCTTTTACATGCCCGTTTGGAACATTTGCGTACCGTAGAATGCCGTTTGGGCTTTGTAATGCAACAGCAACCTTCATGAGATCCATGATCACGATATTCGAAGATTTTATCGCGATATCATGGAGGTGTTCATGGATGATTTTACCGTATTCGACCATACATTTGATGAGTGTTTAAGCAATTTGGAAAAGGTGCTTAAATGATGCCAAAAGGTAAATCTTGCTCTCTCTTTGGAAAAATGCTACTACATGGTCAAGGAATGAATAGTCTTGGGACACAAATTATCCAGAAGGGGTATTGAGGTCGATAGAGCAAAAACATCAGTGATTGAAACATTGCCTTTGCCCCATAATATTACCTCTTTAAGAAGTTTCTTAGGCCATGTAGAATTTTACAGACGTTTCATAAGAGACTTTTCAAAGATTGCAAGACCCCTGACACAACTGCTAGAGAAGGATGCCCCGTTTGAAATGACAAAAGAAAGAGTTAAAGCTTTTAACAAGTTGAAGAACGCTATGACCAGCACACCCATACTGGTGGGTCCTGATTGGAGTAGGCCGTTCGAGCTTATGTAACGCGAGTAATTACGTTGTATCCTTGTTTCTTTATTGCCTTGCAATTGATCCATGATAGATTTAGGGTTCATTGTCAAAATGATGCATTGTAGTTAGATTAGATTGGTTGAGTTGGAATCTAGGTTCTATGATCTTAGGATTGTTGCTTTGTTGAAGTGGTTGTTGAGATGAATGAGATCTTATGTGTTGAATTTGCTTTGCTTAGACTTTGTTTAATTGATGGCTACAATTAGGCATAGGCTTAGGTTGGAGATTGGAGCAAGAGATTGCCCTATCTCCATAGCCCAAGGGTTTAGCATCCCCACCCTACGATCCGAAAGGGCTAGGTCCAGGAGGGGCGGTAAACAAGGTGTTCGATGAAATGCCTCCACCGACGTAGGTAGACGGAGAGACTAGCTTGTCGTAGCTTAGTATCGTGTCGTGCACCCCCGTAAGAATCCCTTTCGTTTCGGCAACCCGATTGCTCTTGTGGAGTAGTATATCCTAAGGTCCAGGAACCAACGAGACCAACTCAACCCCATTTCGCCCTTTATGCGTTTCTTTTAATTTCCCTTCTTGTTGTTCATCATGTTTGCTAAAACTCCGGTCCTTGTATCCTCCCTTGTAGAATTTCAAGAGTAGAGTAAGCTAAGCAACCCCAATTTGTCATCCCTTGAGAACGACAATCCGGGAAATTCCATTTCCCAACCTCCTTTCCACCCCACGCATACTACAAGCGTGTCACACACCCTCCAGGTTAGATCCTACTTGTTTCTCTTGAATAGATTTGGTGCTTGAATGGAATTGCTTTGTTATGTGCATTCTTTGAGTTGATCCTATCTTGGTGGTGGCCACAATAGGGTAGGAGTGTAGGATTGAGAGGTTGATAAGAGATTGTAACCTCTTGATAGTCGTGCTTGTGCATAATCCCCGCCCTACGATCCGAGAAGGCTAGGCCCAGGAAGAGTGGTAGACCAAGTGGCTCGACAAAATGCCTTAGCTAACTTAGGACCTGAGAGACTAAGTTCTACGTGACTTAGTGTCGGTGCCTTGATACTGCCTTAGTAACCGCTCATGTACCACATCGATTCATCCCTTGGAAAGCGAATGCAATGCTTAGGGAAGCCAATCCAATCCAATCATTTATTCTTTATTGTTGTTTCTTGCTTAATTCGTATACTTGCACTCTTGAATCAACAAAATGATGCTTCCATGCCTAGTTAGTACTTGCCATTGTATTGCTTGCACACTCGCTCTAATCTCTCCAATTTGACATCCGCGAGAAAACGATATAAACCCAAGTGTAAGCTCGCCAATTTGCAAACTTTTGACGCAAATGAACATTTGTCACCATGTTAGGCCAGAAGTACCCTTGTAGGATGGCTCTTCAGGCCGTAGTGTAGGCCTCCTGGTGAGCTGAGCAGGTCCCCTCGTGTATCTCTTCCATGACCGACCTCGCCTCCTCGGGATATAGGCAGCGTAACAGGGCGCCGTTGTAGGACCTCTTGTAGAGGGTATCATCGAGGACCAGGTAGGTAGGGGCTCGTCTTTTCATGAGCTTGGCCTCGACCTCGTCTTTTCACTAGCTTGGCCTCGACCTCGTCTTGGGGTAGCGTACTTGTTTTCTTGTACTCCTTGAGGTGGTCCAACCAACGAGGGGTCGGATTTGCACGGGGAAGACCAGGTATGCCTCCAAACTTGACCTCTTGAGGACTTCGACCCCGGCTATCTTGGTGATATGCTCCGGGGCCCCTTGGTTGAGCTTAGATAACATGTCTGCGTCTACGTTCTGCTCTAGGGGTACCTGCAAAACTTTGTAATAGATCAACTGCCCCAGCAACTGTAGCACCACGTCCCAGTACCTCTTCATTCTTTCTTCGTTGGCCTCGAACTCGCCCTGACCTGCCCCACCACGAGCCGGGAGTCACACTTGATTTTTAACTTCTCGGCCTTCATGTTCAGCACGAGTTCGACTCCCCCTAGGAGCGGCTCATACTTGGTCTGCACCACGGGTTCGGGCCGTGATCGGCCCTCTTCCTCCTGCAGTGCCATCTCAGCTATGGTGTGGACTTGCAGGTCTGTTTTACCTATTTGACAGCACACCCGTAGGTAGCAGCTACAACTCGCCTTCTAGTCCCCTGGGTGACTCCGACCCGTGTTGGTGTTGGGAACTTGAGTCACAGGTGCTCTATGGAGATCACGCACTTGAGGTCCTCCAAGGCGAGTCACCAGTGGAGGAGGTAGACGTGATCTTATGGGCATATCGCACCACCCCTCAACGAGCCACCGGTGAGACCCCCTTCTCACTATCCTACAGTTTCGAGGCCCGCACCCCCGCGGAGGTGGTCATACACTCTCACCGAGCCTAGGAGTATGATCCGGACCTCAATGACAAACACTACCGGGTGGACCTCGACTTGGTAGACGAGAGACGAGAAGTCGTTATGGTCCGAGTCGAAAACTACCAACAATAGGCTAAAACGTACCACGACAAACGGGTCCGCTCCCGCTACTTCCACGTTGGGGATAAGTGCTTCGAAGGCGGGAGGTGAGCCAACCTCAAGCCAGGGGTAAACTCGCCAAGAAGTAGGAGGGCCCCTACATAGTGACAACCGTAGTCCGCCTAGGTAGCTACAAACTCAAGACCCCAAAGGGGAAGGTGGTAGCTAGAGTATGGAATGCCGAGCACTTATTGAAGTATTTTCAATGATTTACTTGTTAGATGGTGGTCCATTCCCTTCATATCAATAAAATTTGCAAAAATTTTGTCATGGACTCATTTTCACTACTTCTTTTGGGCGAAAGGGAGGTACTCGCCCGACCCCTCCAACCATACCCTAAGGGGGCGCATGGTCCGACCTCGCGCACTACCCCCGACGGAAGTGCTTAACGGCCCCGGGTCAAAGCGACCTAGGTCGGAGGGCTATCACCCATTGGGGGGCACGAGGTCCGACCTCGCGCACTGTCGCAAACGGAAGAGCTCAACTGCCCGGGGTCAAATGACTTGGTTCGGGGGGTTATCACCCTAAGGGGGGCGCGAGGTCCGACCTCACGCACCACCCCCAACAGAAGAGTGCAACGGCCCGGCGTCAAATGACCTTAGTTGGAGGGCTATCACGCTAAGGGGGGCACGAGGTCCGACCTCGGTCGCCACCCGACGGAAGATCTTAACGGTGTAAGCTATCAATCTGAGGGGGCACGAGGTCCAACCTCGCGCACCGCCCCCGACGGAAGAGCTCAACGGCCCGAGGTCAAACAACCTTGGTCGGGGGTCTATCAACCTATGGGGGGCACGAGGTTCGATCTCGTGCACCACCCCGACGGAAGAGCTCAACGGCCCAGGGTCAAATGACCTTAGTTCGAGGGCTATCACCCTAAAGGGGGAACGATGTTCGACCTCACTACTTGCCACCCGACGGAAGAGTTTGTCGACCTAAGGGGTACCCTTGGCCATATATATATATATATATATATATATATATATATATATATATATATATATATATATATATATATATATATATATATATATATATATATATATATATATATATATATAAACAAAAAAAAAAAATCAAACAAACAAACACTCTAAAGCTATTCCATGGCGCGGGGTCCGACCCCCAAATAAAGTTCAAGACCCGAGCTTGAAGTCAGCCAGCGAGATTACCAAGCGAAGGCGTGGCCGACTATGACTTCGGATTCGGCAATGAGCCGAGACCTTGTGCCGACCCCTCGGCCGAGGTCTTGTGCTAACCTCCTTAGTCGAGGTCTCTCGTTGACCTCTCGGCCAAGGCCTCATCCTCGTGCCGATCACCTTCGTTGAGGTCTCTCGTTGACCTCTTGGCCGAGGCCTCATCCCCTACCGACCCCCTTTCTTGAGGCGGTTGGCCTAACAGGTGCGTAGCGGATGGTGGGGTCGACATTTGGTCCTATTACCCCTATCCGGTCGAACAAAAATTTAAAGCAGGTGTTAAATAAGTATAAATTAAAGCGAGGAAGATAGAGTTCAACATTCAGCAAGTGACCAGGTTCAAGTACATAATAAAGGAAGGAATCAAAAGCTAAATTGCCATAAGTCTACTCATTCAGACAAGGTGCGACGGCGGGGTTGAACTCGATGGTGGCGGATGCGACTAGGGTCACCTCATCTACCTCGTCTTTGGTCTCGGGGAAGCTAAGATTCAGCAAGGTGGGGGAATAGCTCCAGAAGATGGGACGGTCACAACCGGCTCATCAGAGCGATCCAAAGGAAACAAGAAGAAAGGAGCAGTGGCGGCGGCCTCTCCACTCTCTGGGGCGTCAGTCGTCTGCTCGTGCACCTCTGGGTCTGTGTTCTCCATCTCAGCTGGCAGCCCCAAAGTCGCTGGGTCAAAAGTGTCGCCCTTCTTGCACAGTTTGGTCTAGAGGTCCTACTGCATCATGTACTTGCCTAATTGATAGGCCACTGCGCCCTCCTCTGCCAACCTTTCCTTTCCCGCTTCGGTAGCCAGCCAGGTGGTCACCAAATCGTCGATGTGCTCTTGGGCCCTCAGCGTCCCAGGCAAAACCTCCAGATCTCTTGTAGATGGGGACGGCACGTGCAAGTTCCTTAGCGTGACTCTTCCGCTCGTCCGCCGCGGCTCTCTTCTCCGCCTCCAAGGACATGAGCGCATCATCAGCGCGCCTCTTCTCTGCGTCCAGGGCCTTGAGTGCGTCATCAGCCGTCTTTTTTCGTCCTCCAAGGCTCGAATGACCTTTGCGGCACGGCTAGTAGCCTCCTCAAAACGGGCATCAACCGTGGCGGCCCAGTCTTGCAAGTGACACCGGGGGGTCGTCAAACACCTAATCTTGGGGTATGAAAATTGAAATTGAGGGGCATAAGGAAGAGAGAAAGTACCTCAAGGGAAGCTTGAAATCCTCGAACCATGTCGCGGGCGCTATCAGCTATGCGGGGCACGGGTGGAACCGGCGGAGGTGGGGGAAACACCACCGTAGTCGGAGGTCGGCTCGGCTCCGCCCAGCAACTCTTTGTCTCTTGGATGCCGGGCCACGCTCCACAACGCGGTCAAAACGCTCTCGAAGTGAGGTCATACCGGATGATCTCCCTTCAAACAAATCAAATCAAGGTAAACATACGCAAGTATTCTAAATAACTCGTGGGCCAAGTCTTCTTTACATAGCAACATATGTTTGGAAAAGAAAATAGATGTATATATGGTGAATTAAATTCCAGAAGGTGATGAGCTTATTAATATGGTGAATGAATTAATTCAGTACCTTAATTAACTTAACACCGAGTTTATATTGCATTTAGTTCTTCATATTTCATGGAGTATTATGATTATGATTGCCCTACCAGTCTTCTAGTCCTAATTGCTGTATATCAATGCCAATATCATGTAATTCAACACCTCATTATTACTAAGTTCATATTGTATATAACTCGTCTAATTTCATGGAGTATTACAGTTACCTTTCCAAACTGCTAGTCTTCCTTGTATTGCACAACTACAAATTGCGTGATTATATAGGAATTTGGGTTCTAACAAAAGGTTTCAAGAGTTTGCCATGTGGCTCTCACAGTGTACTTACCATGACAACTAAGTCATGCTTTGCACTAGTTTCAAATTCTACAAGATGTCAAGATATGGATTATGACCTGCTTGTGAGTTCAACAGAGTTATTACCTTTTAGGCTCAGAAACAAAACTTCAAATTTGACTTTTTAATACAGTTTGCCTGAGTCCTGAGAAGTTTACTTATTTTTTGCATGTTGGCCCTTAGACACAACCATGCAATTTGGCTCCATAGTTCCATGCTGATTAGTTAGGGGTCAGCAAAAATATCATATCAATAAAAAAAACCGACATTTGATAATCGTATTGCTTAAAAATTTTGGCTATCGGTTGGTTATCAGTTTTATAATATATATATATATATTTTTTTTTTTATTTTTCGTTATTTGATTGTTTTGAAAAATATACTGAACCAACTGGAAAACTGAACAAATATTTAAACCCAAGCTCAAATGAAATACACGTTACAATTATTAGGATACAAGCATAATTCACCCATACACAGTTATACTCAAAAGTAAAAAATAATGCTATCACCCTTGTAATTTTCCTTCTTAACATGACACTATTTGATTGGATACTTTAACTTTTAATAATTTTCCTTCTTAACATGACACTATTTGATTGGATACTTTAACTTTTAATTACAAGCTAAGTTAGGCACTCAATAATTATAAGTCACATTAGCAGGAAAAACTTTAGGAGGGGTAAGAAGCATTTATGAAAGTAAAATCCCCTCAAACCCAGCCCTGTTATTAGCCTGTAACCTATTCTCTTCATCGTCACATGCTGTTTGACCGTTTTCACTGCTCGGAGTTAAAACATCGCCGTGGGATGAAGGTTTTGTGAGGAATATGTGCCAACTTTTCTTAATAAGCTTATTGCGCTCTCACTGCTTCAGATTCAGATTTACCCCCAATCTCAATTCTCACTGCATAGATCTTAGTGAATTGAATTTCTGCCCAGTGATTTTACATCACAAATAGGGTAATTTTCTGATTGAATTTATCAATTCTGGATTTGTGGGAAATCATGTAAGTGCGGCTAATTTTCTTAAAATTTTAGTTTTAATTTATCTCCAATATCAGTTTTTTTTTTTTTAAATCATATGAAGGATTTTAAATTCCAGATAGTTGCCATTATGAAATTAAGGACTGGCCTTTGCTCTCTTGAGAATTCTCTGATTAATCATCTCGATCTCACCTACGGGAGAGTCAATAGCGCCTCCTCAAACCCATAACCTCTCATGTCAGAGTTTAACTTTGTATCATTGGACCACAAGGTTCTTGGTGATTTAATTCCTGTTTTGGTCCTAGTATTATTAGAGATTGTTCACTTTTCGTATTCCTGTTTTAGTCCTAGTATTATTAGAAGTTGTTCACTTTTCGTTTAACATACAAAATTTTGCTACATTTTGACCACTTTTATTCTGACTGTTCCACTTTTAGTCCTTCGTTCATTTACACGTCTGTGGACCCTCAATTTGGAGGGCATTATTGTCATTCCATTTTGGCTTCTTCACCTTCCAAGAAAAAAAAAAAAAGAATTAACCTAATAGCAATTATCAACCCTAGTGAAGCCAGAATCTCCGATCAATTTCTTACGTATCTGTGGTGGCAATTCCTTCTGGTACCATTTTCGCTGGCTGCCTAGCTATCTGCCCTCAGCTGTGAAGGTCAGTCTATCTCTCTCTGTTTTTTTTTTTTTGCTTGTTTTCCATTTCCGTTTAAGGAGTAGAGAATTCTAAAAAGCTATGCTTTCATATAGTTCGAAATGCAATTATTTTTTCAAACTTTCCGTGGTGCAGTTTTGAACTCAAAAGTATTTGTATTCTCAAAGTTTTTCTCAGTAAAAATGCCATATTTCTGGTGGAAATGCTATATATTGAAGATATCTGTTTGAGTGTTGACGAATTAAAATTTTGTGTCCCAAGTGCAATATATAGAAGATTTTATTCTTATTTCCATCTAGCTATTCCTTTGGCATGCATATTGTATTTGTTTGAACTTGAAGTGAGTTTCCTAGTAACTGATTTTGTGCATCTGTATGTAATACAACTTAAATGTGCTACTCACCCACAGATAAAAGACAGTTGTTATATGAATTACCATTCTTTGCTGAAGATGCATAGGCATTACCATTCTTTGCTGAAGATGCATATAGGCATTACCATCGTGCTTCCTCCCTTCGTAATTGCATTCTACAATCAGTGATTGAGTTTCAATTGCTTTTTCCAATTTATTCGAATTTGGTAGGATTTGCTCAACTTCAATGACTGTTGGTAATTGCTATTAGGTAAATTCTTTTTTTTTTTTCTTCTTCTTCTTCCTAGTCCTAGAAGATAAAGGCCGGAGAATAAGACAAAATGGAATGACAAAAATGCCCACCAAATTGACGGTGTTAATGGACGGAGGACTAAATGTTGAATTGTCAGAATAAAAGTAGTCAAAGTGTGGCAAAATGTTTTTATGGTGGACAACCCTCAATAATACTAGGACTAAAAAAGGAATTAACTCTCAGATTAACTACATATAGAAGGGATTATTTATGTGGGATACTCTTATTCCAATATTTGGAAGCAAAATTATAAAAATATTCATGCTGCTTGAGTGCTTGATTATTTCTATGCTAGGAAGACAGAAGTTGCGGTTCTGGCTCTTGGTAAAAACTCAGAAATCAGATGATTGTTAAACACAGTAGGAAAAATATTCGTATTCTAATACTCTAAGTCTCCAACACATAATACTCTAATAGTCTCCAACACATAATTCTATTTATAGTCTAAGAAAGGTTACTTTTATTTAACCTATTGTTGATGATGAATCCAAAGTTACTGAAAGATTGCTCCTTAGCCCAAAAACCTTTAAAACTGCACCCAAGGAACCACTGGAAAAAGTTTTCCTTAAATTTGAGGAAAATTAGATTTTTCTCCGTTTGGTTCATGGAAAACTTTTTCCACTCCTCCCCCTTGGTATTTTGTTTTCCATGGAAAATTAATAGGACAATTTTGCCCTCTAGAACTTTCTTAATTACCCTTATTATTATTATTATTATTATGTAGGGGTATATTGGTCTTTATACTCATTATTCCTTACAATTCCGAACCCAACCAAACAATGGAATCAATATTTCAAGTAATTTCTTTTCTACCAACCAAACAATGTAATTAATATAATAAATTCTTTTCCATGGAATTTCAATTCCATTCCTCAAATATTTTCCGCGAACCAAACGAGCTGAATATAAGGAATAAGGAATTATGTGCAGTGGCTTCCCCTTTTTCTTTTGGAAGAAAACAATGATGAATGGGATTGATGCCATTAGGCTGCAATTTTATAATTGTGGAAAATTACTAAACTACTGTGGACATAAGAGCATGAAACACTTAAGTGTACCATAGGACATAAGGATCTCTGATACTTGATTCTTTGTGCAGTGCTTTCTCTGGGTTATTTTTTCTAAATAATTAGTGAAAGTGTTTGAATTCTCAGAGTATGGTGGTGCTGAAGAGGTATGTGTTGCGATTGTTCATATCTTTGAAGTACATAACTGCAAATGTAGTAGATAGGAATAATGGTCGGATAGTTGCAACATCATCTAGTGTTGAACAATCACTGAAGAACTCATTTGAATGTGGGCGGACCTGCAATGCCAAGGCTGCAGCAGTTGTGGGAGAAGTATTGGCGATGCGCCTTAAAGTGGATGGCCTTGATCAAGGAGGGGGAAACGGGATCCATGTCAACGTAAACAAGGAGGTTGAGAAGAAGGGTTTCAAGAACCGAACAAAGGTGTGGGCTATAGTAAATGGCCTTAAGAACAACGGAGTTAAACTTGTCTTGGATGATGATGCTTTTCATGAAGTTTCCGGCCCAAGCAACTGATGAAGCTGAGGAACGTTAACCCCAAACTTGTGTTTCTACATTGATGATGTTTTGGGATCTTAGAGAGTTGACCCCAATAATGCCTAACCCCACTGCTTACTTTTAAGTAATGATGAGCAAAAGAAAATCCTTTTTCACAAAGTGAAAGTAAGCACTGCTAGTCAAAGAGATCATAAAAGCTATATAGCAGCCCACAGCCATGTTGCACATTTCCTTTCCTTTTTCTGTTAATGTTTCAGCCTCAAAAGTGAAGCTACTTAAAGTTGAAATATACAGTCCCTTCTTTATCTTGTTGCTGATTTAGCATTTTTAATGCCTAAGTGAAACTGGCACCATAAAGACAGGCTCTAAAATTTTGTGGCAATGTATAAAGCTGAGTTGCTTTTGGAGTAGCTAAGTGGAGAAGCTGAATCACAAACTGCCCTCAAAACTGTATCCCATGTTCTGTACTGTTTAACTACAGCTCTGGGATTGATTACATATATAAGATAAGACTAGAATTCAAGCTCAAGATTTATTTTTTTTTTTTTAATTTTTTTAAAGAAATATAAGTTAAACCCTACCCATTATACCCCACTTGCTAATTGTGACAAACTCCACTTATTGTATGTTGTTCAGCTCGCATGAGTTGTCAAATAGTAGCAGTTGATCAATTAATAAGTTTTTAATATCTATTTAATTAAATTCTTATATTTGCCTAGTCAAGATGACACCATTGTTGTAAAAATCGCCTAGGTGCTAAGTGGCTCTAGGTTCTCACCCAAGACTCACCTCTGTGTTCTCTTAAATTAAAGATAGCAATTAAGCTTTATGAAAAATAAAGCATTAATAAGTTTTTAGCTTATGTGGAAGACAGAGGTAAGAGGAGAAAAAAGAAAATCTAGGAAAAAAATAAAATATAAGAGGAGAAAAAAGAAAATCTAGAAAAAAAATAAAATAAAATTGACGTTGTCGGTGTGCATTGGGCGCATAAAATGCCTAAGAAACTTTTTTTTTTTGAATTTTTTATTTTTTGCATCTCTTTTTTTTTTCCTTTTTCCCCTCGACTTTTCTCCTACATAGCATCTCAAAATTTGAAAAAATAATAATAATAATAATAAAATCAAAGCGTTGTGGTTGCTTAAGTTGGGCGCTTAGGTTCCCTAGGCGCTAAAGACCCATCAAACGACCGTGGTTGCCTACCAATGTCTACAAGATAGGATGACACAAAGTTCTTTGTTTTAGTTGATGGTTTGTGTTTAAATGTCTTTGGACATTATACTATTGTCTCTTTGTATTAGGTACAATTATATACGGAGTTTTTTATTTAAATTGTATCGAAATATGTGTACTGGTCAACACTTTCAACAAATCTTAAATATAGATATGTTTGGTTGGCGTTTTGTACTTGACTTGACGGTAATGTTCAACTCTGAAATTGTTATAATAATTAAAATTAAGAGTACGTTTGTAATTATTGATTGTATAACTACCGTTTCACTGAAAAAAATCTATTGAATTGAATGTGAAGTATTTATTACTACAATCTACTCCTTCTGATCGTTCATTAATTACAAAAGTCCCTAAAAATATGTCTTTCATTTTCTTTGGAAAAATTCTATTCACACCACCTATTTTACTATTTGCACCACCTATTGAATAGGTCAAACCACTTTATGGGTAATGCTAATTAAAAAAAATGCTATTTGCATCACCATCATTTAATGTGGTCAAAGACAAATATTTATTTTATATATATATATTTTTACAATCAAATTATTAATTTAAAAAAAAAAAAAGTTAAACGCCTCACCTTCTCCAGTGAGAAGGCGAGGGACTGCCTTCTCACCGGAGAAGGCAGCCCAGGGGTCGCCTTCTCACTGGAGAAGGCAACCCAGGTGGGTTGGCTGCCTTCTCACCGGAGAAGGCATGTCCATGGCCTTCTCCGGGGGAGAAGGCGATGGTTTTTTTTTTTTTTTTTTTTAATATTTTAATGAATTAAATTTTGAATTAATTAATTATTACTTAAATTTAATAAATGCAATTTTACTAAGGTGGTGTAAATAGCATTTTGACCACCCATTATGCTATTTGCACCACCTATGTATTTATTATAAATTATCACCTTTTTATATTTTCAATGTACTTTATACTCCATTTTAGTCAAAGGGTGGTGCAAATAGCTACACCCCTTTCTTTGTTCCCAAAAGGTTGAATCCCCAACTTCAAGGGTCACATATCTCAGCCAGACAGAGCATCTAGGAGGATATAAATTATGGTAACTCAGCAGAATACAGAGTTTTTATCTTTGCTTACTGCACTTTGAGAGGTTGCTCCTACCCTATCGCTAGTGTCTGGTGAGACTTGATCATGGATCATTGTTCTCAAACTTCACTACTGTGACTAATTGAACTACCCATGCAGACATATCCTTCCATTTTCTTGTTTTTGTGTCGAAAAGAAATAAATTTTAATTAGAATTATAAGGACGGAAGAATCCTAAGCAAATGTAATTAATAAAACTTTAATAACACTAATGACTTGGTATTCGAGTGATATACTTCAATGACACTAATGACCTAATAGTTGAGTTCTCCAATACTCCGTAATATTTTTAAAGAAACAAGAATGAAACAGCAAGTCCCTATTTGGTAAAATAGTTAGCTTAACACCTAATCTTAATTTATTTGGTCACTATTAATTGTTTGATTTGGGTTAAAAAATTAATATAAGTGTTTGGATAATTAGCTTTTTGTAACTCTAAAATGCTAAAATTCAAAAAGCTACTCAAAGCAACTTTTTCAATTAACTTTTTGAGAAAAGAAAGTATATCAAACAGTTATCAACTAACAGCTAATTTACCAAACACCTCTCTACAATCAGCTAATGTAATCAACTAGTTTTACCCTCTAATTAAACCAATCTGTTAATAGCCAATTACCAAACAGGGCCTAAAACAAATTACAGGTAGGGGTTTGTCTTATTAATATATAGGTAGATAGGTAAACTATGAATTATTGTATTACTACAAGGTGACTAAGGAGATTGTTGACTAGAGATGGTCATGCTTGCTCTGAAGTTAGTACAAATGATACAAAGAAGTAGAAGATGGCTCACATGAACAACTCAATTGATTTTGGGTAGTAGATTTTGGACAAGGACATAAGATCAAGTCCTAGTAGTTGTAGTGTGAGAGTCACACCCAATGCGGTGGACACCATGCATTGATCATTCTACTTAATGGGCCGTTGGGTCACTATAATTTAATTATCCACTATCCTGTTAGGCCGGGGTCTGAAAATTCTGAGACGAAGGAATTTCGCCTTTTGTGGGCAAGAGAAACATGTGAGCTTGACATCACAACTTTTGATTAGTTGACATGGTTAGTTGGTTGATCAGAAATTATTACTGTCGTCTAGTTGGTTTGTCGGTGTTGTGATCTCTTAAGTCGATCTAATCTTTTGTGACTATTATTTGATTTATTGGACTAATTGAATTACTCTATAACCCATCATATTGATATTTAAATCAAAATTATTTTTAGTAAAAATCGACTCTCAATTACAAGTAAGAAAATGAAAGTTAAGTTTATGATATTGGATGATCTTATTGTCAATACGTTTGTGGGATTATTTATGATCATATCAAAATAAATTGCATTAAATGACAAGACAAATTGTCATTTGTACGTGCCAAGTGTTATGCTAAAACTGTGCTCGATCAGCTCACTACAATGGACTAAACTTCAATAATGGTGGGTTTCCGCAATAATGGTTTTGCCATAAGAAAAAAAAAACAAAAAAAAAAAACAAAAAAACAAAAAAAAAAAACAAGTGGGGAAATCAGCTTTCAAAAGTCGTCTTTTCTAAATGGTCATTTCATGGCGTTTCTTTTGTATATAATAACACACACAATTAAAGAGGTGCAACCCCACATGCTACATCGCAATTATTTGATTATTGAAGATTTTCTTTCTTTCTTTCTTCTTCTTTCTTCTTCTGTTATACAAGTCAATCCTTGCCCATGTAGCAAAATTTCTCGTCTCGACGGCCTCCACATTCGTGCCTAACAGAAAGATCGAGAGGTAAATTATAGTGATTGGCCTCTTAAGTGAATGGGTTAGTGTTTGGTGATCATAATGAACTCGATCATCACATTGCATGTAAGTAATGTAACTCTCACAATACGACTATCAAAATTTCGATTTTGGTCATGCCCACAATCTACAATTTGCGTACTAACTGAGCTACTCGTACCGGACATTCATTCCTACTTACGACTTTTTTTTTAATACTCATAATTCTTTACAAGGTAATAATATTATTCTATATTATTCTAATGCAATGATAACTTTGGATAGTGCCTATGAATTCGGATGAAACATATTTGGTATTTTATTTTTAAATCAATTCATATTCAGGAGGACGAGTGTTGAGACATGGATCTCGAGTTGGGCCAAGACACGAGGCAAATTATATTATGGATCATGATTTACGTATTTTGTATTCTGAACTTTAATTCAAAATAATATATATTCATATTTTGTATCAGTAATTAACATATTATGAGTTGTAATTAATATATTATGTATTTTTAATTTATTTATACACATAATTTTTTAATAGAGTTTACAATGTAATTAAGGTGTACTGCTATGATCCATAGTATAACAATTGAAGACGCAAACTATGGGCTAAGCAACATGGCAATGGTACGTGGTAGGGGAAGGAGGCCAGGGAGAGAGTATTCAATTCTAACTGGGAAGGAGGGAATTCAAGAGATCTAGCTAAACCTATAAATAGGAATCTCATTTCCCTAGTTTGTATCACATCCTTCACCATTGATATGATTACTAATTAAGCAATAACACTCCTCCATTAGTGTTGTTAGGATTATACATTTATTGCTCGCACGGGCTCATCTCACTAGTTCAGTAGGCAGTATTTGGGAGGCCGGAGAGACCAATGTTCGAACTTTTACAGCAGCAACGTGAGGATCATACCTAAAGTGGACAGATCTCTTGTTCACATGGGCAAATAAGCCCTATCTGCTGAGTCTTTGAGTCACCGTGATTTACATCCTCCCAAATATTTTGTCGGGCCGGAGTGTAAGGGGCTCTTAGGATTGGAGATTCAACCTTTATTTTGAAAGAAGTAGGATTAAATATTTACCACTATACTAAAAGTTATGCCTAGTAATGAAGAAGCAGATTAAAGAAATTTGACCAAATTATATTTTAAGCTCTAGTTTTAATGATCAAAAGCATAAGTTGGAACAAACTATGGAGTATATAATATACATATAATCCTATATATAATAAAGTCATATGGTCTTGTGAAAATTAAATGGTGATAATCAACGTTTAATTTTCACAAGACCATAATAATATTGTTAATTATAATAACAATAACAATAACAATAATAATTGCAATAATAATAATGACAATAATTTCCACTGATAGTTTCTAATATATATATATATATATATATATATATATATATATATATATATATATATATATATTTGTTTGTTTGTTTATTTATTTATTTATTTATATTTCAATTTCTACTGGCAAATTATTGTGTGAACGATGGTCCACATAATTGTATGGATCATGAATATCAAATACATTTTTAATATATTAAAAATACATTATTTTTATATTGAAAGTACCTTACATACATATATAATGTACCCTTAGTATATTTAAAATATACTTTTCATTGCATGCAACCCCAAAGTTCATAAGTTTGAAATTAATATATGGCATAGCTAGGCGGCCTAATATTTAAGATTGTTGATGTGCATATTGAGGACTACGGAGACAAAGATGCGTTATTCGTGGATTCATCGGATACTATCTAACAACACTCTCCAACTTAATTGACGTGAAGTAGACTTAGTAACATTAAGATTATATTCTCGAATTATTAGTTCTCATCTTTTATTGATTACACCCTTAATTCGATAGTATTTGGAAGAAAAAATCAATGTTCGAACTAAGATTGTGATTTTGGTCTTTAAAGGTCAATTGTATATTGCTATATCTAGAGTTAGAAATCTCAAAGGTCTAAAAATTTTGATCCGTGGTGACTCTAAACTTGTAATTCAATTACTATTATGGTTTATTAAATTCTTAAAAATTTGTAATATTAAATACTATGTACTAAATTTTTAATATAGTTTAAGATTTGTAGTAATCACCCACCTTAAATATTATTTTAATTGTAAATATATTTATGTTCATAATTTTATCATAGGAATTCAAACATAATAATTATTAAATAACAAAAATTTTATATATGAATAAACCTCATATAGGGTATATTTTTATAACATATTTTTCGTGCATCGCACGGTTCAAATACTAGTAAGATTAAAATCAGACCAACCTATCTTGATCTCATATATAAAGAAAAAAAAAATCTTTCAGAAAAGGGTTATGGCCGTGATCGTGTATTTAAATTTTCTTTTATTCCTAATTAATGTCAAAACTTATGTTATGAATATCTTCATTATTCTACTATCACTTAAATACTATTATAGTATACTAGTAGTGCATGATCCAATATTAAATTGTTGAACATACATGCATAGCATATCATATCATATAATAATATAAGTTACAAAAATATTCCAAGATTGCAAACTTGATATGGACTAAACATTTAACATAAAAATAAGGTCTCAAATTCTCCTTAAACTAGATTTTCAATTTAAACTTGGTGAATTAAACAACATATGCATGATACTGAGCGAATTTCTCCAATTAAGTTTTGACTAAAAATTGAGTTTGAAAATATTATTGCTAAAAATACAATTAATTTAGGGCAATTAACAAAGCTAATTAATTGAACATATGTACATATTCTTATATATATATATATATATATATATATATATATATAGAACAGGTACACATTCTTAATTGACTTGACTTTGCATATCTTGAAAGCCCCAGCCCCCACATGGGGCTTGGTTTCAGGTAATCATCACCACTAAAGAGCACCACATGGATTTGGAATCTAACCACATACTCTCTTCTAAAACCTTTTCAGCATGCTTTCATATCAATAGCAGTATCAATATTCAATAACCAATCTAATGATTCTAGCTCGTACCAAAAAATATTACGACCTTGTTTGGTAAAATAATTAATTTATAGATCAATTTTGACTTATTTAATCACTATTAACTATTTGACTTTGTTAAAAATCAATATTTTTTTTTGAATGCTACTGGTTCTATTACATTGTAGTATCATTTCACTAAGACTCAAACTTACAATCTTCCAAATGGAAGTCCAACCCGGGTACCATTAGACCACATAGTCCAATCACTATAAGTGTTTAGTTAAAAATCAATATAAGTGTTTAGTTAATTAGCTTTTTGTTACTCCAAAAATGCTAAAATTCAAAAAGTTGTTAATTAACTCAATCAGCTAACAGCTATCAACTAATAACTATTACCAAACAGGGCCAATGAATATATTTCTTAACAACACTCTTTTAATTGAGTCTGTCGCACAAGGTCTTTCCGTGCAATTTACATCTCCTATGTAGTTTGTCAGTTATTACATAGATATGAGATTTATCCACTGTATAGTACACCCTTAGATTATGGTCATGTATTTTTCCCATTATGTAGTTTGTTTCAAAGAATTAATCTCAAAGAAAAAAGAAGAGAATAACGATTATATTGTATTACTTTGTTTCACAATATGTAGTTGTTCCAAAATGTTATTTTGATAATCAATATACGAAATTAAAATTAAATAGGTAGTTGCCATCTGCCCATGCCATCTAGACATCTAGTCTCTTAATCAAATTTATAAAGTTGAGTGATCAAATCAACTGCGTACGTAAAAGAAAATTGTTCATAAAATTTAAAAAAAAAAAGACAAAAAAATCAGACAAAACTTTCACTTCCACAACAATCAATGACGGAGCATGAAACTTCTAGTAAAGAATTAATAAATTATTAAATTTTGTACAATATTATTTTTTAAATAATTATATTTAAATAAGAAATTGTACAATATCTTTTATTATATTGTTGTGTTTTTTGTCCAAAATATATACTCCATCCGTCTCATTTTATCTATTCTACTTACTATATATTCATTGGTCACACAAATTCTTTCTTCTTCATTTATTTTCTTTAATATTTTTTTTTACTTATTTTTAATTTTTTTTGTATGGCTTTTAGTGTAATTTCTAAATATATAAATTTTGTATACTAATACTATTTTTTTAAGGAAAATTTTGTATACTAATATTAAACTTAATATTATATAAAATTGAATTAAAAATAACTTTAGTCAAGCTTCATTAATTAATCGAACCAAACATATAAAATGGGACGTATGGAGTAATATTTTAGTCATATATATCAACTGTCATAAGAGGAAAAAAAAAGAAAAAGAAAAAGAAAAAAGGAGCTTGCCACAAAAATGGCACATCTTTTCAAGAAATATTATGTGTACTTCTACTTTTTACTCTTAATTTTTACTCCCTTCCACACATAAAATCTTGATTTAGACATTTATATTGAGACCCACATAAAAAAATAATTTATTAATATTAATTACATCAGAGAGTAAAATTTAAGAGTTCATGTAGTAGAACTCTATGGGGGCGTTTACTAACAGAAAATTTTCAAGAATTTTTAGAAATTGAAAATTGAAAATAGTCTAAGTGTTTTCCTATTTCCAAAATTGAGAACTATTCCTCTTTTTTCATGAAATTTGGAACACAATTAAAAGTTATTTTCAAAACAGAGAAACACGCGTGAACAGTAGATCTACCCATCGAATCCGCCAGCCTTATTTCTTCTTTATTTTCTTCTTTTCGATCTGCTGCTGCTTTTCTTCTTATACGATCACCGGAAACCCACCCAGAATCTCCCCACCGTCCATGGCAGTCTCTTCTCCAACCACCAAACCATTACCAACGCCCAGCCTACTCTAAAATCCGCCCGTGGCAGCCTCTTCTCCAACCGCCAGACCATTACCACGCCCAGCCTACTCTAAAATCACACCGCCTCCCGCAGTCCGCTCTCCCCTGCGGATCTGCGCACTTAAAATCGGAATCATTCAAAATTTACAGTTCAAAGACCAAAGACGAGAGCACTTGAACGAATACAAAGCCACGAAGGTAGTCCTCCGATTCTTGATTTTTTTTTTGAACTGTTTCTGTCTTTGAATGTTGAATTCGATTTCCTTGATGCTTGAACATTGAAGTTGGCGAATTTTTGAACATCGAATTTGGCAATGGAAGTTTTGAACATTGAAGCCGAGTTAAGCACTGAAAATTTATTCCTAACTCAATATTCTGCTCACACCTTTGGCTGCATCTTTCCCAACTCTACACCAATTTGTGAATATGTTGATGTTATCCTGTATATGTCAGGCTTCTTAATATATTGTTGTTGATGAAGCAGAATGTACACGTGGTGGAAGGCATGAAAACGTGGAGGAATGCCAGGCAATGCACTTCTTGTGTACATGCAGAAAAAAAAAAAAAAACAAATTAAATTATGGGATGTAACTTTAGTTCCCTCTTGTATTAAAGATAAACTTCAATTTAACAAAAATATGTTTAATTTTCTTAATGTAATGTTAATTAGAAGTTAGAAAAATTTTTGAAAACAGGGAATTGAAAACAGAGAATAGAAAACAGGGAATTGAAAACAGAGAATAGAAAACAGAAAATTAAAAACAAAAAATAATTTTCTGTTAGTAAACGGGCCCTATATTTTCTAACAAAAAATTAAACATTGTAGAAACTCTTTATTTAAATAGAGCTATATTGTTTCAAAAAAAAATAGAGCTATATATTAAAGAAGTACCGAATAAATAAAAATGATTTTAAATAAGCATTTTTTAAAGCAATACTATGATGAGATTTCCCATTTACCTATTACGTGATTATTTTTTTTTTATTATTTTTTTTGGGGCATATTGCACTATTATTTGAATTCCGTAGGTTATGACTAATCATGAGTCCCAATCGAACCTCATTCGAGGACAAATTTCTCAAATAGAGCTCAATCAAGACTTTGATGAATCAATAGTTGATAATGTAAATTGACTCGGGTTAACCTATATTTTAGATACGAATAATAGAAAAGGTATACAAGACAATACATTTTACGTGGAAACTAGAAAGGAAAAAAATTACAAACCTTTTTGGGTTGGCGCTGAAATTCACTATTATTGTGGAATAGTACATGTTTCGACCTACAATACTTAATACTATTGAAATATAAATTAATTATGAGGAATGAGGTTGGGAAGATATTAAGGGTGCATAATGTGACTGGGAAACTAACTAAAGACCCGACCCTACGAGGTTGGGAATCTCTTGGTTTGAGTGGTGTAAGTTGTTGGAAGTAGAAGCCTCCTGACCCCCTCACACTAGGCATTGTGCTCTATTTATACGAACTGGCAAGTGTTAGTAATATTTATGTTTACATTTATATTGTATGATTTATTGTTATTATTATTAGATGTAGACTAGTCAATTATTCTATCCTGAATAACAGGAGAGTATTGTGTTAACTCTCCTATAGGACTCTCTGCATTGTCTGCTCAACAATCTGATCAATTATTTGAATTTGAACAGAACATCGTCTCATCTGGTATCAGTTGCGATAGGATTGCGATCCTCTTTTCGATCTAATTTCCGCTTTCGCTTTCTCTCTCTCTTTTACGATGGCTTCGAATTCAAACACTAACACTACGATCATCCCCGCCGCACCCACTGTGCCGGCGACGCCAAATCCTCTCTCAGCCGCGCATCACTTCGTATCCATGAAGCTTACCACGCGCAATTACCTATTCTGGAGGACACAGCTCCTTCCCTTTCTCCGTGGCCAAGGCCTACTGGGTTTTATTGATGGCAGTCTCCCGTGCCCTCTGGAGACCATCTCCGTCACGTTAGCTTCCGATGGTGCTGCGGCAACAACCTCCACAACGACGCCTAATCCCGCGCACACCGCCTGGGTCCAGCAGGACCAATCTATTTTGTCCTTACTAATCTCGTCCTTCTCGGATGAGGTTATGCACCACGCTCTCGGCAGGCACACCGCCAAGGAAGTCTGGGATTCCGTCACCACAGCACTGGCGTCGACCACTCGCGCACGTTGCCTCAGTCTCCTCGGCCAATTCCAGAATTTGCGTCAGGGAAGCAGCTCACCGGCAGATTATTTGGGCAAGGCGCAGACCATTGTTGAAGCCCTAGCTCTCGCAGCTCGCCCCCTCTCGCCGGACGAACAACTGTTATATGTGTTGCGCGGTCTCCGGCCTGAATTCCGGGCAATGGCGAGTTCGATCACCGTCTCCGGCAACCCCATCACGCTGTCACAACTTGCTGATCATCTGCAAGCCCAGGAATTTATACACGCAGATGATTTTGCAGTGGACTCCGGCACTGGTGGCTCCCCGTCGGCCTTCTTCGCTGGTCGCGGCAGTAGCACTGGTGAGCAGGCGCGGCAGAATGGTGGTGGACGGCAGAGTGGTGGAGGGCGTGGACGGCAAGGCCGTGGAAGGGGCAACAATGGCCGTGGCCGCGGTGGCACACCCCGCTGCCAGATTTGTCGATCACACGGCCATACGGCCGTGTACTGCTTCAAGAGATACGATCGTCCGCAATCCCACGGTGGACAGGCTCACGTTGCTACGTCTAATGAGTCTCAGGCTCCGGATGCGTGGTACCCGGACACGGGCGCGTCTTCTCATGCGACCCCGGATGATCAGATGATGCAACATTCCGAAGCATACAGTGGTGGTGACGTGCTCAAAGTGGGCAACGGCGCAGGTTTGGATGTTTCTCGTGTGGGTCATGCGGTTATCCCATCCCGGTCAAAAATGTTACACATGTCAAATATTCTGCACGTTCCTAATTTAACGTTACCATTACTGTCTGTTTACCGTTTTACTAACGAGAACAATGTTTATTTCGAGTTTCATAAAAACTTGTTTCTTGTGAAGGATTCCAACACTCAAACGGTTCTGCTTAAAGGGTCAACATCGGGCGGATTATACAAGCTCTTGGTCCCGCAAACTCATTTTGCGTTCCTGTCCGCCCGTGCGTCATCTCAGGTGTGGCATCAACGGTTGGGTCACCCACACCATGAAGTCCTCCAGCGTGTCTTATAGAATTGTTTGGTTCTGCCCAATAAGGCTAGTTCGTCAAAAATGTGCACCGCATGTCAACTCGGAAAATCAGCACGTTTTCCATTAGATAGAGTTCCAAACACTAGCCGTAATGTATTAGATTTATTATACACGGACATTTGGGGTCCGTCTTCTGTCATTAGTGATTCGGGTTTTCGTTACTTTGTTCTCTTTGTAGACGATTACTCGCGGTTTTGCTGGTTTTACCCGCTCAGATTAAAATCAGATATTTATAAAATCTTTAATTTATTTCGGGCCAAGGTAGAGCGGCAGTTTTCCCGTTCTATCAAAGCCATCCAGTCCGACTTAGGGGGTGAATACCGCCGTTTACATACTGTCTTTGAATCCTTAGGCATAACTCACAGGCAATCTTGTGCCTATACACACGAACAAAACGGTCGTGTTGAGCGTCGGAATAGACATATTGTCGAAACCGGCTTAGCTTTATTAGCTGAAAGTTCAACTCCCCTTCAATATTGGGACTATGCCTTTGAAACGGCTACCCATTTAATAAATTATTTACCCTCATCAGCCATACAGTTCCAATCCCCATATTACCGTCTATATAAAACTCACCCGACATATAACTTCTTTCGAGTCTTCGGGTGTCGCTGTTATCCCTATCTGCGGCCTTACAATCGCCACAAGATGGAATATCGGTCGGCACCGTGTGTCTTCCTAGGTTACCCAGTCTCTTATAGGGGATACCGCTGTTATGACTTAAACACGGGGAAAATCTTCATCTGCCGTCATGTCCGGTTTGATGAGTCCGTTTTCCCCTTTGCTATGCAGGCTTCTTTACAGGTTGCTCCTGTGCAGAGTGCTTCAATACCGTGGGGATCATGCCCCATAGTGGTCAACTCCCAGTCTACATCACAGTCAATTGAGACACCCTTGGCACAGGATCCCCCACCTTTGGCCTTAGAGCCCGCGCCGGCTCCTACCCGGAGACGTCGTAGGGTTACACCTCGGCCTACTACAGGTGATACTCATGTTATGCGTACTCGCCGCAAGACACGGGGAACGGATGAGCAGTTTCAAGCACTTACCGCTACTGTAGATCCAACATGTTATTCTCAAGCCGTTGGCCATCCGCAATGGCGGGATGCTATGGACCAGGAATTCAATGCACTATTGCATAATAACACCTGGAACTTAGTCCCGGCAACACCGGCTATGAATGTGATTGGCTGCAAATGGGTGTTTCGCACCAAACGCAAAGCCGATGGATCTATTGAGCGTTACAAGGCCCGTCTGGTTGCTAAAGGGTTTAACCAAGTAGCCGGCGAGGACTTTTTTGACACATTCAGTCCAGTGGTCAAACCGACCACCGTACGTATTTTACTTTCTCTTGCAGTGTCTCACAGGTGGACTCTACGTCAGCTAGACGTTCACAACGCCTTCCTAAACGGGCACCTATCTGAGACAGTATACATGAAACAACCACCGGGGTACGAGGACCCCACTCATCCCGATCACGTGTGTCACTTACAACGCTCTCTTTATGGTCTCAAGCAGGCACCCAGGGCATGGTTTAAACGGTTACATGAATTCTTAATCTCAACAGGGTTTATGGCTTCCAAAACGGATGTGTCTTTATTTCACTACACTGACGGCAGTTCACGTGTTTTTTTAATGGTTTATGTCGACGATATTATTATGTTGGGCAGTGATTCAGCGTTAATTGACTCTCTACTTAAGCGTTTATCTTCTACCTTCAAAATCAGGGATCTAGGCAAACCTACGTTCTTTTTGGGCATTGAGATGCTATCGGACGGGGATAGCTTTATCTTGTCACAGCGTCGGTACATGGTTGATATATTGTCTCGTGCCGGTATGACAGACTGCAAAGCATTGGCTACACCAGCTTCAGTTACACAACCGGCTACACCGACTCTAGATCCGTTTGATAATCCGACGCAATACCGCAGAATTGTTGGGGCTCTACAATATCTCACTATCACTCGCCCCGATTTGTCTTATTCAGTCAATAGGCTCTGTCAATTCATGCATTCTCCAAGACAGGATCACTGGGGACTACTTAAGCGTGTCCTATGATATGTCAAGGGCACTCTGGATTATGGGCTTCGTCTGACTCCCTCGCTAGCTTCCGATCTGCATGCATATTCAGATTCTGACTGGGCTGGATGCCCGGTTGACCGGAAATCTACTAGTGGCTATGCGGTTTTCCTAGGGACTAATCTTATATCGTGGCTGTCACGGAAACAGCGCACTGTAGCACGCTCTTCGACAGAAGCTGAGTATAAGGGCCTTGCTGATGTAGCCGCCGAGGTAACCTGGGTTGTTTCCCTACTTCGGGAGCTGGGCCTACACTCTGGTACTCCTGCGACGTTGTGGTGTGATAATCTGGGCGCCACTTACTTAGCAGCAAATCCGGTATTCCACGCCAGGACAAAACATGTTGAGATAGATTTTCAATTCGTCCGTGATAAAGTAGCTGCCGGGGATTTCATTGTCAACTTCGTCTCCACCAAAGACCAGCTAGCGGATACCTTCACCAAACCATTACCAGCTCCGCGTTTTCAGACTCTCAGGGACAAGCTCAATGTTGTCTGCATCCACCCTTGTGCTTGAGGGGGTGTGTTAGTAATATTTATGTTTACATTTATATTGTATGATTTATTGTTATTATTATTAGATGTAGACTAGTCAATTATTCTATCCTGAATAACAGGAGAGTATTGTGTTAACTCTCCTATAGGACTCTCTGCATTGTCTGCTCAACAATCTGATCAATTATTTGAATTTGAACAGAACATCGTCTCATCGCAAGGAGGGGACATAATAATGGTCAATTACTAACATAGCTAATGTGACATCCATTGATTGAGCACTCAGGTCGATCATGACACGTGTAAGGTATTGAGGTGATGACAAAGTTGACATATGTAGCTATGATGACCGGGAAATGTTGGTTTTTGGTGCTTGAACAATGTCTGTAAATCTTGAAAGGAAATGAGTGTTAAGGGATATTCAGCACTGTGTCGTGTTCGTAGGAACACCCCCTTAAAAGCAATTACCGACGTCCCACGGTTACTTTCGACCGGTAACACAGGCACACGAGGTTGCGCTTGGGCAAAGCTACTAACAGAGCTCAGACGGATGAGATTGACAGCAAAGGAAGGTGTATTTGGCGTGTTCAATGATGTCCAGAGAAAAGGTTTATATACTGGAAAAAGTTAACAAACTTCCACGTGCATTATTGCGTTAATGACAAAGTGGCGCAAAGGAAGGATCATGAACGCGCAAGCTTGAGAATTATTCTGCGGACAAGAAGGAAAATAGGAAACCAAGAAGGAAAATATGAAACAAAATAATACGCTGAAAAGAAAATGTTTCCACACCACGCGTGCCGAGCAGGCGGCCGGCAGCGGCACACGCGTGGTGTTCCCTATTTTCCCTTCCATAAGCTTTCAAGGCCCTCAAAGGACTTCTAGTATATAAGAAAGGAAAGAAGTACTTTCACAAGCAATGTGAGACAACATTCAAAAGGAAAAAGACACTTTTCTATTAATGTCTTCCAACAATCCCCCACACATTTATACAAAAGGCTAAAACAACTCCGTCTGAGTAACACACAAAGTTGATCTTAATGTCAGTGATTTAAAATCTTGAACTGACACGTAGTGACACTGAGTAATTTTCCTCCTGAGAGTGGAACAAGTCTTGAACTCTTCATTTGGGCAAATTTTGAACTCAAATGCACACACCAACTTTTATTTAACACACGTGAGTCAATGCTTTGACCACTGAATCTCACTCTGTCAAGTCTACCTCAACACAGACCACTCTTTTAGAGCTACAGAGTTATTAGGACTAATATCATTTCACTTATGTGCGTCTTTCAACGACCTCGTCATGAATTTTCATCACCTCACCGAACTCACAGCCATTTCCCTTGACATCTCAAGGATGGTTTTTCGGTTTAGCCCTTTGGTAAGAGGATTTGCAATAGTCCTCTCGGACTTCACATATTCCATAGTGATTACTTCGTTCGTAATTAACTATCGTACAGACTCATGTCTGACTCTTATATGCCTTCTTTGCCCATTATAGGCACTATTTTTCGCAACACAAATGGTTGTTTGTGAATCACAATGCAACGGCACAGACGGTGTTGGACACCCCCACAATGGTATGTCTGCCAAAAAGTTCCTCAACCATTCTGCTTCTTGGCTTGCTAGATCAAGAGCCATGAACACTACTTCCATAGTTGATCTAGCTATACACGACTGTTTAGTCGATTTCCGATCCATGACACCGCTGCTCCACACATAGTAAACACGTATCCGCTAGTGGAGCTAGCATCGTCACCTTCATTGATCCAGTTAGCATCACAGAACCCTTCCATCACCGCTGGGAATCCTACATAGTCAAGACCTCAGTCCAGAGTGCCTCTGAGGTACCGTAGTACCCTGTTCAATGCATCCCAATGTGCACTACCTGGGTTGTGAGTATAGCGACTGAGTCTATTCACTGCAAAGGCAATATCAGGCCTAGTATAAATCATTAGGAACATTAAACTTTCGATAATTTTGGCATAATCTCCTTGAGATATGCCTTCCTCCATGTTTTTAAACAGTTTGATACTTGGATCATAAGGGGTTTTAGCCGGGGTCACATAAAAACTATTGAACTTTTTTAACAGTTTTTCAGTATAATGGTTTTGATCCAGATGATAACCCTTAGTGGTTTTTGTAACTTTTACCCCAAGAATCACGTCGGCTTCCCCTAGATCCTTCATATCAAACTTGGTACTCAAGACCCTTTTAGTTTCACTGATCGTGTCAATATTTGAACTAAATATCAACATATCATCTACATAGAAACAGATAATCACTATTGTAGACTCAATATCTTTCGAATATAAGAAAGCATCTAACTGGTTAGCAGAGTAACCTAAGCCTAATAAGGTATTATAGAACTTTTCGTACCACTGTTTAGGGGCTTGCTTCAAGCCATATAAAGACTTTTTGCGTCTACATACCTTTTATTCTTGGCCAGGTTCGGCACACCAAGGAGGTTGTTCCATATAGATTTCTTCTTCTAAGTCAGCATTAAGAAACGCAGTTTTACGTCCATCTGGTGGACTAACAACCTGTGCATTGAGGCTAAGGAAAACAAAACACGAATGGTAACGACTTTTATTACAGGTGAATAGGTATCGAAGTAATCTTCACCAAACCTCTGAGTATAGCCTTTAACTACAAGTCTGGCTTTGAATCTTTCAATAGACCCATCTGGTCTTAATTTTCTTTTAAAGATCCACTTGCAACCCACTGGTTTACACCCTTTTGGGAGATGTACTAACTCCCAAGTGAGATTTGACTTAATTGAGTCTAACTCACTTTTGATAGCTTCTTTCCACAATGTGCAATCAACAGATCGCATGGCCTCGTCAATGGTTTTCGGCTCTTCTTCTAAAACTAACTAACAAATGAAATGATCACATATTTCATTTATATCTTGCAACTCAGTCATGTAAGTAATGAAATCAGAACCAAAGCTTTTCTCAGTTCTTGACCTTTTACTTCTTCTAGGTTCACAAGAATCATCTAAAGCACTATTAAAAGGAAGACATGCAGGTTCACCAAATTAATGGCTATTGTTAGTTAGGTTGTGAGCATTTTTCAAAGGAAATATGTGTTCGAAGAAAACAGCATCTCTTGACTCACATATAGAACGATACTTAAAACACATAAATCAGTAAGCAGCACTGTTTTCAGCATAGCCCACAAGAATGAAATCTAAAGTTTTAGACCCTATTTGGGTCTTTTGAAGGACGAAAGTCCTACTTTGGCTAGGCACCCCCACACCTTGAAGTAATTTAGGTTGGGGGCATGCCCTTTCCACAACTCATAGGTGGTTTCTCAAACCCTTTATGGGGAACCCTGTTTAGAATGTGATTAGCTGTTAACACAGCTTCTCCCCACAAGGAGTCTGGAGCACCTGCACTGATTAGCATTCCATTGAGCATTTCTTTCAAGTTCTGTTTTCCCTTTCTGCTATTCCATTTTGTTGTGGGGTATATGGAGCAGTTACTTCATGAATGATTTCATACTTTTCACACAGGTTTTTCAAAACTTTGTTTCATATTCACCTCCCCTATTATCAGAACGAAGCCTTTTGATCTTCTTATCTAGTTGATTTTCTACTTCTGATTTAAAAATCAAGAATTTATGTTCGGCTTCGTCTTTTGTTATTAACAAAAACACTTTTTTAAAGCGGGAAAAATCATCAATAAAGGTTATATAATAAAGCTTTCCACCTCTACTTTCACTGTCTTTCAGTACTCTTAAAGTCAGCCAAATCATAATGAATTAATTCTTGAACTGAAGTAGAACGAGAGTTTATAGTAGAAAATGATTTTCTAGCAAACTTAGCTTCAGCACATACTTCACATTGAGAATATGAATCAGTAGACAGGTTTGGTAATAAATCCATACTTTTCAGTTTATTTAAGCAGTTTAAGCCAACATAACCTAATCTACCATGTCAAATATTTACTGAGACAGAAAAATAAGCAGAAGAGGCATTATTATTATTTGGGCTATGCCAATTAACAACATTATAACTTGGTTCAGACCTAACTACGTTTACATCCAACACAAAAAAACCCATTGCGTAGATATCCCTTCCCAAGGTATTTTCCCCCTCGAGTCATGACCAGAAGGTTAGACTCAAAAACTAACTTAATCCCAGCCTTATTCAACAAGGCTCTAGAGATTAAGTTTCTACGAAGGGTAGGAACAAACAACACATTTTGTAAGAGCAATTTCTTCCCAGAGAATAACATAATTTCTACTGTTTCACTACCCCTTACCTCATAATTACTAGAGTTCCCCATGAACACTTGTTCTCCTTCAGTTGATACAAACTCTTTGAACATGTCTCTATTTGTGCAGAAGTGACGGGAGGCTCCAGTATCTACTACCCATTCTTCTTGATTTTGTACTATGTTAACCTTAGTGATAATAGCTGCAATTACTTCTGTGTTTTCATCATTCTCAAGTAAATTAGTTTGACTTCTTGATTCAACATTGTTCGCCTTCTGGGAATTCTGATTGTGAATCCCTTTGCGATGATAGTATTGTGATGCACGATACCCCTGTTTCCCGCAAACGATGAACGCACCACTTTTCCCTTTTTCTGGATTTTGTCATTTATGAAACAGTTGTCATTGTTGTTGGGCTTGTTGTTCTTTTTATTATGATTATTTTTGTTTTGACCTCCAAGTTTCACCCTGTTCTGATTGAAACTAGATTCAACGTACAATATTAGCTTTAAAGTTTGTAGGATAAGTAACCGACCTATTTTCAAGAATTGAGGCTTCAATATTGATGGATTTCACTAACTCCTCCAACGTAGTTGCCTTTGAATTATGCTTCATTTTGTTTTGGAAACTTTCCCATGATTTAGGTAATTTCTCTATTAAAGCATCACACAGAAATGTATCATTTACCTGGGTACCTTCTGATAGCATATCTTAACCAGATTTTCGTATTCATAGACTTGCTCCAACATTGGTTTCGAGTCTGTCATTTTGAAGTTAAGTCATCGTGCAACAGCATATTTGAGATGCCCGGCATCATCAGAACCATACTTATTCTGTAGGAGATCCCAGATTGTTTTTGCATACCTTTGTTTGGAGTAGATGTCAAAGATAGAATCTACCATATTTTGCAGCAGAGTTGCACGCACATATTTGTTGTCCTTGTCGTATTTGTTGTCAATTTCTTCAGTGATTGCAGTTTCTTTTGTAGAAAATGCGCCAGCAGCAACCTGCGAATATGAGGTCTAAAGGAGAGTGGACATGTACTGCTACGTTGAAGTTAATGGAGGCTAAGCGAGATATATAGCAGAGTCCTGGAGCAGTACGTAGTCCGTTTTAGTCTGCTCGAAATGCATGAATATCTTTGCAGACCATCTGCGAAAATTCAATCCATTGAGTGGCTCAAGCCTAGCGAGATCAACAACGGGTTTGGAGATGAGTGAAAACATTGTCATAGGAATTGCTTTTAACTGTTGGTTTTTTGTGCTTGAACAATGTCTGTAAATCTGGAAAGGAAGAGAGTGTTAAGGGATATTTAGAACTGTGTCGTGTTCGTAGGAACACTCCCTTAAAAGCAATTACCGACTTCCCGCAGTTGCTTTCGACGGGTAACACATGCACATGAGCTTGCGCTTGGGCAAAGCTACTAACAGAGGTCAGATGGATGAGAGTAACAACAAAGGAAGGTGTATTTGGCGTGTTCAATGATGTCCAGAGACAAGGTTTATATACTGGAGAAAGTTAACAAACTTCCACCTGCATTATTGCGTTAATGGACAAAGTTGCGCAAAAGATGGATCATGAACGCGCAAGCTTGAAAATTATTCTATGGAAGAGAAGTAGTCTATTCCGCGAAAATAAAATGTTGTCACACCACATCTTGCACGTGTGCCGAGCGGGCGGGCGGCGACGACGCGCGTGGTCTTCCCCATTTTCCCTTCCATAAGCTTTCAAGATCGTCAAAGGACTTCTAGTATATACGAAAGGAAAGAAGTACTTTCACAAGCAATGTGGGACAACATTCAAAAGGAAAATACACTTTTTTATTAATGTCTTCCAACAAGAAATACACTGATGTTTAGGTCGGTTAGTTTACTAACATAGAGGTCATTCAGTCAATTGACATGGAGGTTAATAAGTCTTGACATGGAGATCGGTAAGTCTACTAATATGGAGGTCGGTAAGTTTACTAACATAGATGACCAACAAGTAAACATACACTTTTCGGGTCGGAAAGTACACCCGGATTGCATCTAGAAGGACTCACTAGGTCGAGAATTGCACATGTAGACCCTCTGGGGTCGGGAAGTGTACAGGTAAACTTTCGAGGTCTGCACATTTGGACTCTCCAAAGGTCGGAAAGTGCACATTTAGACCCTCCGATCCATAGGCCGGTTGGGAACTGCACATGTAAATCCTCTAGATGTTGGGAATTACACATACATTTAGATCCTTCGGAGGTCAAAAAGTTCACATTTGGACCATCCAAAGGTCGTGAAGTGCACATTTAGACCACGTAGACCATGTAGACACGAGAAGTATCCTAAGTCATATACTACTTCACACTATCGATCATTTATACTACTCTTGTATTATGAAATAATTGAAACAATACAATCCCTCTTAACCAATCTAACTCTCAATATCACCTTTTAGCTAGCCTAGCTAGCTTCTAACAATACATTACCCTTATCCCCAATTTTTTTTTTAGAGTTTTAGTATATGTATTCTCAAATCTTACTTCCTGATGTGACGGAAGTTGATAGGTCATTTTCCTCATGTGGACCCTTGTAAAAATTTTTACATCAAAATTTTAAGTGTGGGAGTAAAATTTAGTAGAAAAAAAATAATGTATTGCAACTTTATAACTCTCTGCCAACAATCTAATTAATTAATTTAATTAGGGACTTAGGGTATCGTGAAGTAGTACAGTGTGAAAATTAGGGTAGAGGTTGCATGGCATTGAAGTTGAATTGAAGGATGCATGATATGATGGTGAAGATGAAGATGCATGTGAGATGTAATGATGTACATCGCAGTTAAATTGAGGTGAGGTTGTAGTGTTGTACAATGTACATGCATATGCAGATATGATGATAAATAGGACGATAGGAGTAAATTAAATAGAATAGAGTACACTATTTCATACGTGCGCACTTCCACGTCCGTAATGACTCTCATCAAACTTTTGTTGAATATATATAATGTCATATCATTGTCATTACTGTACTCTGCACCTTTTATTATTATTATTATTATTATTATTATTATTATTATTATTATTATTATTATTATTATAGATTTCTCGACCAAACTAATTCTAAGTCTACAGAACCCCTGCCCAAGAATCGTTATAGGAAGTAGATCGTGAGTCGTCCAAACAATTTCTTAGTCAGTCCCTATTATTAATTACTCTCTGTACAAGGGATTCATCTTCACACTATCGCCAACTTAAAGAGCACATTCTCTAATCTAGGGAGTTCAAGGCGCCCAAACTCTAACCTGAGGAGTCCGACTGTTGGTGGGAGTTGAACCCCATCCTACCTAATAATTGAAATAATAGGCCTAGTTTCTTAAGTTTAGACATTAACATTCTAAAGGATTAACCAAACTTAACTGATTGAGACAATTAGTCGGGCAACTTGGACTATATATGTGTAGACAATTAAGCTAGGTGACTTATGCCTGCAAAACCTGTGTCGTAAGCCATTATAGTTGTCTAGTAGACTGATAGACTGACTAATCGATTGCTCATAATTGTCAATCAGAAGATGCCAATATGAATTCACTTACAAAATGTAATAATATCATAGATAAATTGATATATGGTATAAACAGTCCTTTAGACCTATGTTTTGGAGCATCCGATATCTCACTTCAATAATCTTACTAGCTAGTATGTATTATTATCAATTTAATTATTGATCATAACTCATTAATAATAAAATATATTTTTGATCTCTAAATCTTACTTACTCCGATTTAATTTGAAATATAATATAACTCTCTTATATTGTTAATAAATAAATGATGAAAATATATTTAAATATAAATTATTCCTTGAATATTACAACTTGATATATACTGCTGAATCTCAAGGTAAAAAAAAAAAATATATATATATATATATATATACTGGAAAAAATTGTAGTCAGAGTTTTGAGAGAAATTGCCAAATTGGACCCAAATAAGCATTCCAAAATAGTTATAATTCTCTTAATAACTTCACACGGACCCTGATAACTTTTTTTGCCAGTAGCACTTGTACACTTGTTACTGTTTTACAGTTTAGGAGTTTAACCTAGCTATAGACCTCTGCCTCCTGCATGTCCTTTTAATCATATTAAAAAAATTTCCTTTTTTTTATATTTTATTTTCCTTGACAAGATCGGACGTATATTTTCAGTCAGAAGTATTGTCAATGGACAGAACAATAAAGATAAAGACTTAGATAGTGTGCATGATTTTTCAACCAGAGATAGTCTGATCTTGTCTACGTTTGGCCAGATCATCAAAGATTTGAAAGAAGTTTTAAGTCCCTTTACGGATCCCAGCTTCCAAATTGTAAAACGGTCTGCGAATCAAGTTTTCAATAGCTTAGTTAGGAAAGTTATTTCTGTGTCAGACTGTATCGAATGATTTATTATTCCACTGACCTTTGATGTAAACATTTCTAACTATGATTAATGAATTTGCTTTTATAAAAAAATAAAAAAATAAATAAATATTATTTTTTGAAAAATGTAAAATTAAAATATTATATGAATTTTGTACTAATATGATTGCTAAACATGTTTATTAGCTATACAATTTCACTACACATACATCACTATTAAGTAAGACAATTATAGTAAAGGCTGCATGCCAAGGGAGGAGCAAGGTGTGGGGTGTGATTTAGGATTCAATAGAGCTTGAGTGCATAGTTCTACCAAAAGGCTCCAACTTCGATCCGGCAGAGTATTTAGGAGGATGTAAAATTGACACAATATGAAGAGCCAAATATCATATGCACATAAGATCTGTCCATATTGGGCATAATCTCTACACTGCCACTGTCGAGATTCAAACCTTAATCTTTTATCTCAAATACTGCCTACTGAATTAGTTAATTAAACCGGTGGGAGCTCGAGTGGAACTACTTGTTCAAGGGGATGAATGAAAAAACAATAGGGGGAATACATACAAAATTGACAGATAGATATAAAGAATGAACAGGGATGGAATGAGAATATTAAAAACCCAAAAAAAAAAAAAAAAAGAAAAAAAAAAAAAGAAAAGTGTATGGTCAATCATGAATGAAAGGAAGGCAGGTAGGTATCAGTCTCTCAAGGATTCACAACAAAATATTTCTTTGGCATGGGACCATTGAGAACTGTAATTTCACTCACTCATTCATTTCCATGGCCGAATTATTAGATGATTGACCGGTCAAACTTAGGAAATTGGTAAAATTTCATCATTGCTTCAGGTAATACGCTGCATTTATACTGCACATCTCTCCACACTATTCTTCCTGTGTCCTGCCTGCTTCACCTAAACCTTCATCTTCAATTTTTAATTAAAAAATTTTATATTTACAACTAATAAAATAATAAGTTTAGTCCTTAATTATTTAAGATGCGAATTTAATTATTTATCAAAGTGGTGAATTTAATAATTTAATAATTTAATTATCAAATTAGTCACTTTATATTTTAGTAGCATAAACAGTTTTTGATGAACTAAATTTGGCCCACTTGATTATAATTGAAAGACTAAATTATTATTTTTAAAAAAATAAATAAAGAATCAAAATCGTTTGAAAGACTAAATTATTATTTTTGAAAAAATAAATAAAGAATCAAGATCGTTTTGAATGTGTTTAATTTAAAAATATTATATATCAGTAAAATAACCTAACACAAGATTTTATTATTTTATAATAAAGAGATCAAAATATTTAGTGTAATTATTTTTTCTAGCTAACTAAGAATTTAGAAACCAAAAAGTGTGCTACTACGCAATTTATTTACAACTGTAACAACGCATTCTAGAACATGCCGTGGTGTCATATTACATAACGCTACAAGCATTAGGGTTCTCGTCACTGAACATCTGAGGGGCATGAGGGTAATTGTAGTACATCTGGTCTTGTACATAACCCGGCCCATACATATACGGGTACGGACCCTGATACGGGTACCCCACTTGCACTTGCATTTTGTTTGCTGCCTCTTCTTTATTCTTCTCCCCGCCGTCACCACCACCACCGCCACCGGCTTCCTTCTTTCCGCCGCCCTTTCCCTTGTCATTTCCCTTCTCATTCCCGCCGCCCTTCTCCTTCTTCTCGCCGCCGCCTTCCTTCTTCGGCGGCACGATCTCCACGTCCCGTTTCAGGTGCTTCTTCAGGTTCTCCGCTAACGCCTTCATGTCCATTGCTCCCGTTACCGTCACCACCTCCTTCTGCCTGTCCAGTTTCATTTCGTGATATCCTGTAACGCCGTTAAGCGTTTTATGAAACGACAAAAGACACCGTTAGCCACCGAATAACCGTATAGGATAGAATTTTCCTAAATCAAAAAAAAGTTTTTAACCTTTGGTTTTGCTGACGATCTTGTAAATCTTCTGGATACAACCTTCGCAGTGGAGATTCATCTTGAACACCGCCGTCGTCACCGCCGGCTGCCGGGAAATTTAAAGGTACACGGTTAACAAGAATTTTACCGTATACGATGTGATTAATGTGCATTTACTAAAACGTCCTATACACGCAATTAATGACTGAATGAATGTGAATATCACAGTAACTGTCAACTTTATTCACACTCCCATCTTCAAATTGATTTGAAAATCTGAGAAGAACTGGTGATGTGAAATGTCGGAAAAACGATGGGAATGGCGGAAACTGCTAACGTGCGCACATGGCTTTCACCGCCGCCGCCCCTTCCCGGACAGGTAGTTTCAACATCAATCAAAGTTCATGAAATCTGACGGGTAAAAATATCACCGGAAAGGTCGTTTTCTCGGCGGTGATTGAGGAATTTCAGAATCGGATAAAAACAACAAGATACGATCGCGAATCTCAAATTTAAATTTAAATTCAAATTAAGAAAGTTTGGGTCAAAGAGAGAGAGAGAGAGAGAGAGGGGGAGGGAGTAAAATATTGAAGGCGTGAAATGGAATGTGCTAGGATGCAGACAAAGAGAGAGTGCAGCAGATTGGGGGAACAGTGGGAGGAATACGACGGCGCATATTGGGGGAGAGACAAACTGGCAGTGGCAAAGAGACAAAGGTTTCCAGAGTACAATACCTCTTTCTCCTTGGCCTTCTTCTTGTCATCTTCTCCCTTCTTACTCTCCTCCTCCTTTGAATCCCCACCCTTCTTGTCCTCTTTCTTCTTCTTCTGTTGCTGCTTTTCGCCTCCTCCTTCTTTCGCCTTCTCGCCGCCTTTGTTGGCCGGCTGCGGCGACACCACCACCACTTGCTTGTGCGTCTTCGCCTCCACTTTCTCCTTCACCACCGCCGGATCCACCTTCCCCTTAACTGTCACCTTGTTAGCGCCGAGCTCCACCTTTACATCCTCCACACCTTCCACACGCAATGAAATCAGATTAACTCAAACACAATTTGTAAAAGTAAAATAGTAATCGTCGTTTTAGGGCATAGACAGTTAAATTTCTGAAGAAAACAAAAACATATTTGAAATACATACAAATTTCCGGAAGAGATAAAACAGAGTATGATGAAAACTTGAAAGCAGATAAGAAAAAGAGCATAACCGTGAATATTCCCTTCTCCAATGGACAAAAAAAGCAATAGCAAACATAGAATCTAACAACGAAGAAGATAATAAAACAGAGGAGACATTTTTACCATCACAGCCTCGAATGGTTTTGACGATTTTGGAAACACAACCCTCGCAATGCAAATCCGCCTTGAGAACCACGGAAGCATTGTCGCCGCCGCCGCCGCCTTCCTTCTTGCCGCCGTCGGCCTTCTTCTGCTCGCCGCTCTCGGCCTTCTGATTCTTCTTCTGCTCACCACAGAAGCCGGAACACAGCATCAAACACAACAATAATGAGGAGCCATTAACAGTGTATTGCAGAGAGATTAGGGTAGAGAATGTACTTACCGCGCCCATTTGTGAAGAAAATTGCGAAATAACTGATAGAGAAAGAAATAGGAAACCGAGTGAGAGTGGGAATCGGAGGCGTTTATGTATTTATAGAACCGCCGTGGTGGGGAGTGGGGAAACACACGGTGGTTGTGCGTGTGAGAAAGTGGACTGCGTGATGAATTGGCTAAAAATATACGAATTAATTTTAATTTTTATTATTATGCCACATTGGAAGGTCAAAGTACCTATGAAGTCCCTGTACTATAGTGTTTTGTTCAATTTAGTCCTTGTACCTTTATTTTGTTCAATTTAATCCCTCTACTTTAAAAAGTGGTAAAATTAAGGACAATTGTCTAAATCTCATTACGAATATGGTCGTAATTATTTATTTTGGACATACTAATTTAATATATTGGTGATAAGAATGATATATTTTAAATATTTATAAAGTAATATATGAGTAGGAATATAAATATCATCAGTGCCACGTAACCTAAGTTAACGATAATATTAACATCGTTAACTATTGTCCTTAATTGCACTACTTTTGAAAGCACAGAGACTAAATTGAACAAAATGCTATAGTACAGAGACCTTGTAGGTACTTTAACCAGATTGGAGTATAGGTTCAACAAGATGTTATTCACTTATTTGTGTTCCGATGAAGTAGCGGAGTGGATGGAGATTTTTTTGTAATTATACAGAAAACGAGATTTATTTGTTACATATCAAATTTCTCTCATTATCCAAAAAGATATAAAATTAATGTAATTTTAATCCTTTCAATATTCTTTAATTTTTAGGGTAAATTTTACTTAAAATTAATCCATTAAGATCACTTCAATACACGAAATTACTTATACAATTTGTGTTTGTATAATGTTACAAAAATTTTTTATAATTAATTATTACAATCTTGCAAATTTAAGTCTATTTCTCTAAATAGTTATAAATAAATACTACATTATAACACAGTCAGTAGTACTCAAAGTTTCGTTTATCTAGTTGTCATTTCTATATTTTTTAATAAAATTTTTTAATTTCTAGTTTCAAATTAGAGAATGTGAAAATAAATGTAATCTTCGTTCTTGTTTTTCTTCAGATAAATAAAGAATTGAACACTTCATAATTTTTTAGAGAAGAGATTGATAGTATTTCGGTTATATTCAGAAAGTTTTAACGCTATAATTAAAATAATTTTTCATCTATCTCATTTTATTTGTCATACTTACTATTCGTTGGTCAAACTAACTCTATTTTTTTCTTCTTTTCATTAGTATTTATTGATAAATTTTAAAATTAATTTTTAATATTTAATAATACTTTTAATATAGTTTCTAAATATATAAATTTCACAGAATAATTCTAAACTTAATATTAGATAAAATTAAATTATAAATAACTTTACTTAAACCTCGTTAACTGAATTTGACATATAAAATATTATGGAGAGAATATATATATATATAATTTAATTTTTAAAAATGTCAAATCATACAAAGAATTTGAATGGGCTCAAAAAGCAACCAAACGAAACACATCAGGGAAGGAGGGCTAAGAGGGATAGTTCAATCCAAGTACATGTAACAAAATGATCATTTGACGAACAAAGAGTTTAACTAACCACAATAATCACTTAATCATTAAACGCCTCAAATACAGAATATCAATTAATAAATATTATTAAGTAAACATATCTAAATATTATACTGATATTTATATTTCGCAAAATAAAATTAATTCAGTTAAAAATTTTAGAATAGCAAAAATAAAATTATAAACACTATTAAAAATGTAAACAAATAAAACTAAAGGGTGTGTTTAGTTCATGAGTTTACCCGCTTGGAATGTGGATCAAAATCATAATTAGTGTTTGGTTGACAACTTTTTAAAAAATAACTATGAGATTTGATTGCCCCTTCAATTAAAAATCTCATTCTCTAATTAAAAAGGTATCATTCCATCTTATTGGTAATATAATTTTTAAGTTTGGATGAGTACTTTTAGATTTGTGTTCTGATTTTTTTTTTTTCTTCTCATATTGATGTTTTGGATGTCATTATATTATAATCAATTATCTTGATTGTTTATTTTTGTATTTTTAAACCTTTATTTTCATTATAGATCATATATAACCAAATATCAATATTGATAATTATTTTAATTCTACCATACTACTAAACATGTAAAATACTTTTACCAAAATTTATACCATTATTAAGTATTTGATTCTCATAACTCATTTCAGATCTAATTCTTATGTGGGAACCAAACTCAATCTAACCAGACAAATTTGTGAATTTGGCGTACCCGCACGTCCAATCGTGGTTGCTATTTCGAAGCGGGAATTCGGGGTTAGGGCGGGGTGACTGGTGAGGCGTAGGTGCCAGGAAATTTCGGGTTCGGATCTTTGTGGGTTTGTTTTGTTATGACCTATAGGGCTGCTTAGTGGGCCCTATCTTTTGCTTTTGGGCTTTTGTAGGCTGTAAAACCATGCACTTTTTTGTTTCTTTCTTTTTTCACTTTCCTGGCTTTATTAGGAGAATTATTAAAGACCATAGAAAGTCTATTAAGATTAATGGATATGTACTACACAAACTAATGGTCAACCCAATTTTTCTTTTTATATAGTAGGTTTGGTTTGTACTATAAGTCCAAAATGAAAGAATAATTCTAGAAATATAAGATTTTTTTTTTATTATATGGAGTACTAGAGTAACGATAAATTTATATATTATGATATGAAAATTTGTATTTATAGCCAAAACATTAATGTAGTTAGGATAACATAGACAAATTCATTGGACATGCACACCAATACTACTATGCATTCATATCATTCAGACAATTTTGCAATCTAATAACGTAAACTCTAGAATTTTAGATTTGTAAATGATCATATATTTAACGTTTTATTTACTCTTTTTTTTTTTTTTTTGGAGAATGTATGAATTTTATATTAACTAGACTAGATAGTCACTAATACTAGTCACAATGGCCTTGTTTGGCAATCACTAGTTAGCGATTAACAGATTGTGTTTATGATTATCAAATAGCATATTGTGTTAGCAGGCTTGACAAGTGAATTGTATTAGCGGTTTGTAAAAAAAAATGTTTGGTGAAATTAACTGTTAGGTTAGCAGTTAATAATAATAATAATAATAATAATAATAATAATAATAATAATAATAATAATGATGATGGAAGTCGCACAGGAACCGCACACCACATTGGTGGAAAAAGTGAGAATGGAGTCTTGAGACTTCTATAAAAGGAGCCTCAAGACTCCATAAGTTTGCCTACCCACGTTGATGGGCAATTATGCGGTTGGCTTATAATAGGTGGACTTTGATTATTTACCGATTAAGGTCACAAAGCGGGCAGATGTGGACTTTCCTGTAAATCAAGAATGCAATGAAAAGATGCATACATACTTTTAAATTATTTCCAATGTTAACTAGCCTAAACAAAAACAATATATTTAAGTTTTGACTCACATTATCTTAAAATGTAATTTTTACTGCAAACCAATATTCCAACATAACATTTTTTTGAAAGGACATTCCAACAATAACAAAAAAATTTAATAAGGTGCAATTCTCCAACACTTATAGACTTCTCATCAATTGATCAAACAAGTTGATTGGCCACAGGAGATTGGAACATAATCCAAGCCATCTCAATTGAACTAAACACCAGTCAATGCCACACAAAAAATCCGACTCCAACATCACAAGATCTTGAACCAGGTTTATGGTAGGCTTCTTCTTAGGTGTGATGGCACGAACCGGCAAGGGCTGCACTGCATTCCCACTAATTACAGTGGTGATGGCCGGTATAGCTTGAGATAAGAGCCACTTTACGGTCTGACCGGCTGTGCGGTGGCCAAGCATCTTCATGAGGTTAAAAAGCTGGTTGGCGCATGTAAGTGAGAGCCTACTTCTCCGGTCCCCGCCGAATACCTTTTTGTGTCGGTCCGAAGATTTCTTGACATTCCTACTAGAACTCTTATTCGAGGCCACCATTTTTTTTATTGAGAATATTTATTATGTTGTAAAATTTAGTATTTTATTTATACACGACGAGGAGAATATATAAAAGGAAATTTACTAAAAGTTATAAAATTTCAAATTCTTTTATAGATAATTATTTAGATTTCCAAAATATATGAGATTTTCCATTTTAAAACGAGAAATGACAAGTGTTATAAAATAAAATAAAAAAAAAAGGTGACAATTGTCGATGTATTTGCTTTGACTCGAACTATAGGAATTATTACATATTTACAATTGTAAATTTAATTTATCATATAGTTCGTGCACATTTAATAATAAAATAAACATTTTTCATAAATAACAATTGTAAGGTCAAAGTACCTATAAAGTCCTTGTACTATAGTGTTTCGTTTAATTTAGTTCTTGTGCCTTTATTTTGTTCAATTTAGTTCTTGTACTTTAAAAAATGATCCAATTAAGAACAATAGTTAACGGTGTTAATATTACCGTTAACTATTAGCTTATATGTCGTTGAGACTATACTACAACATCATTATATATATATATATATATATATATATATATATATATATATATATTCCAACTCATATATTATTTTATAAATACTTACAATTAAATATTTTGACCACCAATATATTATATTAATATGTCAAAAATAAATAATTTATTGGCAGCATGATGACATCAAGTCTTCAAATCTCGACAGCATGGTTGTTATTATTTATTTTAGACATAGTAATGTAATATATTGATGGTAAAAATAATTAATTTTAAATATTTATAAATCAATATATGAGTTGGAATATAAATCAAATGATTTGAAAGGGTATGAATTTTATATTAACTAGATACTCACTAGTACTAGACACAAATGCCTTGTTTAGCAATCACCGGTTAGCGATTAACGGATTGTGTTAACGATTATCAAATAACATATTGTGTTAGCAGGCTTGACAAGTGAATTGTATTAGCAGTTTGTAAAAAAAAATGTCTGGTGAAATTAACTGTTAGGTTAACGGTTAATATGTAAAACAACCTATAATAATAATAGTAGTAGTAGTAGTAATAATAATAATAACAATAACAATAATAATAATAATGAAAGTCGCACGGGAGCCGCACACCACATTGGTGGAAAAAGTGGGAAAAGAGCCTTGAGACTTCTATAAAAGGAGCCTCGAAGGCTCCATAAGTTTCCCTGCCTACGTTGATGGGCAAGCATGCAGTTGGCTTATAATATATGGACTTTGATTATTTACCGATTAAGGTCACAAAGCGGGTATATATGGACTTTCCTGTAAATCAAGAATGCAATGAAAAGATGCATACATACTTGTAAATTATTTTCAATGTTAACTAGCATAAACAATAATAATATATTTAAGTCCTGACTCATGTTATTTTAAAATGCAATTTTTTTTTGAAAACCAATATTCCAACATAACAATTTTTTGAAAGGACATTCCAAACATAACAAAATTAAAAATTTAATAAAATGCAATTGTCCAACGCTTATAGACTTCTCATCAATTGATCAAACAAGTCGATTGGTCATAGGAGATTGGAACATAATCCAAGCCTTCTCAATTGGACTATACTCCAGTTCAACGCCACACAAAAAATCCGACTCCAACATCACAAGATCTTGAACCGGGTTCATGGTAGGCTTCTCCTGAGGTATGATGGCTCGAACCGGCAAGGGCTGCACTACATTCCCACTAATTACAGTGGCAGGGCGGCATAGCTTGAGATATGAGCCACTCTATGGTGTGACCGGCTGTGCGGTGGCCAAGCATCTTCATGAGGTAAAAAAACTGGTTGGCGCATGTAAGTGAAAGCCTAATTCTCCGGTCCCGACCGAACACCTTTTTGTGTCAGTCCGAAAATTTCTTGACATTCCCACTGGAACTCCTATTCGAGGCTACCATTTTTTTTTATTGAGAATATTTATTATGTTGTAGAATTTAGTATTTTATTTATACACGACAAGGAGAATAAATTTGGTATTGTATTTATATATAAAAGGAAATTTATTAAAAGTTATAAAATTTCAAATTCTTTTATAGATAATTATTTAGATTTCCAAAATATATGAGATTTTCCATTTGAAAATGAGAAATGACAAGGGTTATAAAATAAAATAAAAAAACGGTGACAATTGTCGATGTATTTGCTTTGACTTGAAAGATAGAAATTATTACAAATTTATAATTTTAAATTTAATTTATCATATAGTTCATGCACATTTAATAATAAAATAAACATTTTTCATAAATAACAATTGTAAGGTCAAAGTACCTATAAATTCCTTGTACTATAGTGTTTCATTTAATTTAGTTCTTGTGCCTATATTTTGTTCAATTTAGTTCTTGTACTTTAAAAAATGGTGCAATTAAGAACAATAGTTAACGGTGTTAATATTACCGTTAACTATTAACTTATGTGTTGCTGAGATCATACTACAACATCATGATATATACATATATATATATATATATATATATTCCAACTCATATATTATTTTATAAATACTTACAATTAAATATTTTGACCACCAATATATTATATTAATATGTCAAAAATAAATAATTTATTGGCAGCATGATGACATAAGTCTTCAAATCTCGGCAGCATGGTTGTAATTATTTATTTTAGACATATTAATGTAATATATTGATGATAAAAATAATTAATTTTAAATATTTATAAATCAATATATGAGTTGGAATATAAATCAAATGATTCGAAAGTGTATGAATTTTATATTAACTAGATACTCACTAGTACTAGACATAAATGCCTTGTTTAGCAATCACCGTTTAGCGATTAACGGATTGTGTTAAAGATTATCAAATAGCATATATTGTTAGCAGGCTTGACAAGTGAATTGTATTAGCAGTTTGTAAAAAAAATATGTCTGGTGAAATTAACTATTTGGTTAGCGGTTAATATGTAAAATAACTTATAATAATAATAGTAGTAGTACTACTAATAATAATAACAATAATAATAGTAATGAAAGTCGCACGGGAGCTGCACACCACATTGGTGGAAAAAGTGGGAATGGAGCCTTGAGACTTTCTCTAAAAGGAGCCTTGAAGGCTCCATAAGTTTGCCTGCCCACGTTGATGGGCAAGCATGCAGTTGGCTTATAATAGATGGACTTTGATTATTTACCGATTAAGGTCACAAAGCGGGTATATATGGACTTTCCTGTAAATCAAGAATGCAATAAAAAGATGCATACATACTTGTAAATTATTTCCGATGTTAAATAGCATAAACAAAAACAATATATTTAAGTTCTGAATCATGTTATCTTAAAATGCAATTTTTATTTAAAACCAATATTCCAACATAACAGTTTTTTGAAAGGACATTCCAAACATAACAAAAAATTTTAATAAAATGCAATTGTCCAACGCCTATAGACTTCTCATCAATTGATCAAACAAGTTGATTGGCCACAGGAGATTGGAACATAATCCAAGCCATCTCAATTGGACTATACTCCAGTTCAACGCCACACAAAAAATCCGATTCCAACATCACAAGATCTTGAACCGGGTTCATGGTAGGCTTCTCCTTAGGTGTGATGGCCCGAACCGGCAAGGGCTGCACTGCATTCCCACTAATTACAGTGGCAGGGCGGCATAACTTGAGATAAGAGCCACTCTATGGTCTGACCGGTTGTGCGGTGGCCAAGCATCTTCATGAGGTAAAAAAGCTGGTTGGCGCATGTAAGTGAAAGCCTAATTCTCCGGTCCCTACCAAACACCTTTTTGTGTCGGTCTGAAGATTTCTTGACATTCCCACTAGAACTCCTATTCGAGGCTACCATTTTTTTTATTGAGAATATTTATTATGTTGTAGAATTTAGTATTTTATTTATACACGACGAGGAGAATAAATTTGGTATATATTTATATATAAAATGGAATTTATTAAAAGTTATAAAATTTCAAATTCTTTTATAGATAATTAGTATTTTCGCCCGTGCAATGCACGGAATGAATTTTTTATAATATATTAAAAACTAGCATTGTACTCGTGCGCTGCACGGTCTACAAATTATATTTTAATTTAAAATATTATTGTAATAAAGAAAGAGATTGAATATATATAATAATAAACTATATATATAACATTGTAATCTGCAACACCAACAAAAAAATTATTGCCTTTGAAAATTAGCATTTTATTTACAAATTATTAAAAACTTCCTAATAAACAACATTAGTAGTTGAATTACATCTCTTATTAAGATCATTACAAATTAGAATTTTTAGACTTTTAGAATAGTTAAATCTAGACGCAACCACATACAATTGTCATGTACAGAGACTGATTTCTTCAATAGCAACCCAATATAAGATAACGTCGGGTATTGACTTTAATAGAAAAAGACGATATATCAAATAATACAAACTGGCATCCTTTCTTAATTTTTTTTTTATGAATCATGGAATCCTCAATCATAACATTTAATAATTTCATTAATTCAATGACCATAAGGCACATAACATTTATATGACCAATAGGTACACAATAAAGGTTGTAGTATCTAATTTTCTATTAAAAAAAACAAACAAATAATTAAGTGCCAGTATAAATAAGTATGGTCAATAATAATAAAAAAAATTGTTTCAATCACACAGAACAACAATTACAACATATATTTCACTTATTTATATACCATTCTAAAAAAGAAAAATGAAAAGAAAATATACAAAAGGGAAGTGTTTATTTCCGTGAATCATTTCCTGTGAAATATTATTTCTAAATTGGAAGAGAACACTACTCATGCTTTAACATATACTACCTTTACTCTGAGGGTCGCATAACAACCTTTGGGTGTACGCTGTACCCTTCCTCCTTACCAAAAAAAACATATACGTGTTAATTGCCGGTGAGATGAAGCCATTTCTTTCTTCATCTCTCTACGCCTTCAAACGCCAGAATTCAGTGTGTTTTTGTTCCACTTCAATACATTCCTTGCTGACTCGATATTCGTATAGAAATTGATCGAGATTTTGTTCACTCGATCTATGCTTCCTCTGATGCATTCTAAGGTATATCGTCACTGTGGCTACCTTAAAATATTTCTTCCTCATGAGCTTTATACTGGTATACTCTTAGCAAGGAAAATTCCAAATTCTCGCAACTGATTTTATGTCGAATTTAGAAAGTGAAATGCATGAGATAGATAATATAACTCTTTAAATCTGTTACAAATTTAGACTGTTCTGTTTATAATAATGCTTAAATATTTGGAAACTTAAAACGTTTTACTATGTTACATGTCATCGTGGTTTTCAGATCTATGTATGTTGCGGCGATCTCTATTCTCATTGTAGCTTCTATGTATTTGGGATTTCGGGGAAGAACCAAAAATGTAAATGAACCGTAGTTTTCTATCTTTTTATTAGTCTTGTAGATTTATCAATTTCAGTATTGATGCTAGTTTCGTTGTGGTGAGTTGATGTTGTTTGATTGTTTTCATTTTCTGAGAAGATAATCCCATAACATGTACACAGGAAAACATCAGAGGTTAAACATTAAATAATGCATAAATATTAATCAAATGGTTTGTAACCACAAATAGAGGTATATATATATATATATATATATATATATATATATATATATATATATACACACACACACACACACACACACACACACATACATATATATATATATATATATATATATATATATATATATATATATATATGTATGTATATATATATACACATACATATACATACTAGTATAGTCCCGTGCAATACACGGCTAAATATTATAAATAATTATAAAAATTATTTCCAATTGATTAAAATAAAGGAATTTGAAGTACACTAAATATATACATGAATTACAAATACATTTAAAAAACAAAACTTTGTATTCAATATTATGTAAAAAAATAGAATATTACACAGTATTAAAAAGACTTTCATGGTAAATTACATATTATAAGTACTTTTAAGTTTAATTTTAGTTCCACTATTATTATTTTGTATTTATTTATTTTTAATGAAAATAATTTTTAATTTATTTTTGAAAACACAATTAATAATATTAATACAAATATAATTTTGTCTACTATTATTTTTGTTAGCCCTAATAATAACTACTACTAATAATAATAATAATAAGCATTGTTGTTAATTTATTATTATTATTATTATTATTATTATTATTATTATTATTATTATTATTATTATTATTATTATTATTATTATAATAATTATTATTATTATTATAATTATAATAATTATTATTATTGTTATTATTATTATTATTATTATTATTATTATTATTATTATTATTATTATTATTATTATTATTATAATTATTATAATTATAATTATAATTATAATAATTATTATTATAATAATTATTATAATTATTATTATAATTATAATAATTATTATTATTGTTATTATTATTATTATTATTATTATTATTATTATTATTATTATTATTATTATTATTATTATTATTATTATTATTATTATTATTATTATTATCCGGAATGTATAGTATCATTATTGTTGTTTTTTTTTTTTTACTATTACTATCATTTTGAATTCTGATAATAATAATAATAATTATTACATTATTATTAAAAAAGGCCAAGGATTAGATGAAGACCACAGTGGTGCTCCGTCTCTAGAACTTTACTGTCGTTTTTGTTTTCCGACATCTCTCTAACTCTAAATCTAGAAATTAAATTGCAAAGACTTTTGAGTCTTTTTTAATGATTCGAAGGTTTCAAAGCACCATCGTGTTCGTCTATCAGGAGATTAGAGAGGTTAAATAGTCAAGCCACCAGTCAATGCCATTTGGCACCATCTCATTGTATCTCTTCTGTTAGATTAGTTAAAGTTTTTTGTTAAGCTTCTTTCCCTTTTCCTCTCTTGTATAAAATCAAACATCTCGTATTCTTCTTGAACATAACAGAAATTCTCTTTTTTCCCTAATCAGTTTCTACTCTCTTTTCCTCCTCTGAGTTTCGTCACATGGTATCAGAGCTACACGCAGAGGAGCTTCGATTACTCACATTCAATTTGAAGAGACGGCCATGGATGCTTGGCCACCAATCGGCAACCGTCCAATTTCGACTAACGGTGTATCAGGGAATCTAGCAAATACTCAGACAATTGGGAATGCAACAGCTCCGGTAGGTACTTCCTCCACTCCGGCGACGAGTTCGGCCACCACAGGGGTAACTTTCGATCCCCAATCCCACTCAAATCCCTATTTTTTGCACATAAATGAAAACCCTGCCCTTGAACTTGTCTCATTCCCCATGGATGGTTCAAACCACCATCCATGGGCTAGAGCCATGACCATGGCATTATCTTGCAAGAACAAGATAGCCTTCATCAATGGAGCTATCATGAAGCCTTCCACAGATGATGTAGAGAAATATCTGGCTTGGGAGAGGTGTAATAACATGGTAGTTTCCTGGTTAGTGCACATTGTCCCCTACTATTGGACGAAGTGTCCTTTGGATTGACACTGCCTCTGGGATTTGGGATGACCTAAAGAGGATATTCAGTAAGCAAGATTTATTCAGGATAGCAGAAATCAAGTGTCAAATCTATAGAACTAAACAAGAAGACAATTCCCTAAATGAATACTTCACTAGGCAGAAATTCTTATGGGATGAATTGAGCATTCTCAGACCTCAGATGAACTGTGTTTGTAGTATTAGATGTCAGTGTGGCAAGAAGATTGATGAGATGAATGAGCAGTTTGAGAAAGACAAGTTGTCCATCTTCTTGATAGGGCTACATGAAAGATACACAGGAGCAAGAAATCAAATAATGCTCATGAGGCCTTTACCAGATGTGAATGAGGCATACTCCATGATTGCACAACAGGAAAGGCAATTTGAGATGGCTGTTGGCTTTGAAAGTCAGTTACATCAGACAGGAGAAAACAACACTGCAAGAAATGTGTTTATGGCCAGAACAGATGGTGGTTTTCAACAAGGATACAAGAAGTCTTCTGCAAATGGCAAGAGACCTATATGTACATATTGTGGATACACAGGTCACACTCAAGACAAGTGTTACAAAAAACACGGCTACCCTCCTGGTTGGAAACCAAAATCAAGAAGTCAAGGTGCAATAAATCAGACTCAAGGTCCACCAGCAGTCCAACAGTCCAACACTGGTGGTACTTTCACACAGGATGACTTCAGAAATTTTATGGAATTTATACAGATGAAGAAGTCAGCTAGTACTGCCTCAGGAAAAGACTGCTTGATGAGTTCACCCATTGAGCAGCCCTCACAAGCCCTAGCTAACACAGTGTCAACAGATTTTATAAGTGAAGGTATCATCCCCTCTATCAACTCTGTTAGTTGTGATAAATTTGGTTGGATTGTGGACAGTGGTGCTACCCATCACATTGTCTGTGACTTGAAGTTGTTGAGCACTCAAGAAAGGGTTCACAATCTTCATGTAAAGTTGCCAAATGGCCAGCAGGCAGCCATCACCTACACTGGCTCAGTATATTTGTCTGATGATTTTATCTTGAATAATGTCCTATATGTGCCTGGTTTTCACTACAATCTGATCTCAGTAGGAGCCTTCATCAAGAATTCCAGCTATGCTATGAAAGTCTATTCTAATCAGTGTGTTATACAGGCTGCTACTCATGGCAAGGTGATTGGAAAAACTGAGCTGCACAATGGACTATATCACCTAGTATTTCCTGATGTAGCTACTATATGCAATTCAGTTTCTGTTAATAATAAGTGTAATTTGTGGCATGCTAGGCTAGGGCATGCCTCATATTCAAAAATACAGTTCTTGAAAGAGTTGGAACCCACTATTCAAGTCAATAAAGAGTTGTTTTGTGATTCTTGTCATTTTGCTAAACAAAAAAGAGTTCCTTTTCAATCTAGTTCCTATATTGCAGCTAATTGCTTTGATTTATTACATATGGATATATGGGGACCCTATAAAACAGCCACAATACATGGTCATCACTATTTCCTTACCATATTGGATGATCACAGCAGAGCAGTCTAGATATATCTGATGAAAGTAAAGTCTGAGGTCAGAAGCTTGGTTAGAGGATTTTGCACTCTAGTTGAAAATCAGTTTGGAACAACTATAAAGTGCATAAGGTCAGACAATGGGCTTGAGTTTAATATGATTGACTTTTACATTCAGAAGGGCATTGTACATCAGACTTCTTGTTTCCATACACCTCAGCAGAACAACAGGGTTGAGAGAAAGCATGGCCACTTGTTATCAGTTGCCAGATCCCTCAGATTTCAAGCCAATCTTCCAGAATTATTTTGGGGTGAGTGTGTTTTACATGCAGCTTACTTGATTAATAGGCTTCCCTCTGCTGCTATTAATAATCAAATTCCATACCAAGTGCTGACTAAAAGGATCCCTCAGTATCATCATTTGAAAGTATTTGGATGCCTAGCTTTTGCCACCACAGTAGGCCCCAAATCCAAGTTAGATGCCAGAGCCAGGAAATGCATCTTCCTTGGGTATGGCAACAACACAAAGGGGTATAAAATGTATGATATCTCATCAAAGGAGTTGTTCATGTCCAGAGATGTTGTTATGTATGAACAGGTCTTTCCTTTCCAACAGGACAATAATCAAGAAAGGAGATCTCATCAAATGATTCCCCCCACAATGACTAGTATTTCTGATGAGGATTCTGAAACTTCCCAACACCAAGACACTAGTATCAATGAGCAGGCTTGTGATCATTCCCCACATCAGGTTCTTGATCAGCTACCTGATGAAACAGATGTTCAGAATCAGATTAGTGGTCATTCTGACCAAGCTAACTCCAGTTTACCATATGAAAGCCTTGAGCAGCCACCTGCTATGCCAAAGGATCATCCCCAATAGGCCACCAGAAGGTCCATAAGGCAGAAACACACTCCATCCTACTTACAAAACTATGTCTGCCAAAGCTCAACTGAGAAAACCAGTCCTCACTCCTTGAATAAAGTCCTGGATTACATTAAATTGGAGACAGATTTTCAAACCTTTGTCATGAATATTACTCACCATTCTGAACCTAAATCTTAACAGGAAGCAGCTCAGCATGAATGTTGGAAGAAAGCTATGGAGGAGGAGATTAGAGCCTTAGAGCAGAATGGCACCTGGGAGCTAGTAGACCTTCCTCCTTCCAAGAAACCCATTGGATGTAGGTGGGTATACAAGATTAAACACAAAGCTGATGGCACCATTGAAAGATACAAGGCAAGGCTTGTGGCAAAGGGATACAATCAAGTTCTTGGAATTGATTATCTTGACACTTTCAGCCCAGTGGCCAAAGTGACCACCATAAGAACACTTCTAGCAGTTGCAGCAGCAAAAGGTTGGCACTTGCATCAAATGGATGTCAGTAATGCATTCCTCCATGGTGATTTGGATGAGGAAGTTTATATGCAACTACCTCCTGGCCTTTCAGGAAAAAGGAATGGTGAGGTATGCAAACTAAAAAAATCTCTATATGGCTTGAAACAATCTAGTAGGCAGTGGAACACTAAGCTAAACCTTGCATTACAAAGCATGGGATTTAGACAATCTATTCCTGACAACTCTTAGTTCACCAAAGGTGAAGGGGATTCATTTGTGGCTTTACTAGTATATGTGGATGATATACTTGTTGCTAGTACAGATTTGGGGATAATACAAGACATCAAGAACCAGCTCAATTCTAGTTTCAAAATAAAGGACTTAGGTCCCTTGAAGTATTTTCTAGGCCTGGAAGTTGCCAGGCAGAATAAAGGGATGGCTATTTGTCAAAGGAAATATGCCCTTGAATTGCTTAAGGATACAGGTTTCACAGATTGCAAACCTGTACATAGCCCTATAGTACCATCACACAAGCTCAACAAACTTGGTGGTAAACCTATTGAAGACAACACTCAGTATAGAAAAATAGTTGGGAAGCTTCTATACTTGACTATCACTAGACCTGATATTTGTTTTGCAACACAACAACTTTCTCAATTCCTTGATTGCCCCACTGATCTCCATATGCAAGCTGCTCACAGGGTACTCAGATACATCAAGGGTGCTCCTGGCCAAGGATTGCTCTTTCCAGCTGTATCTGATTTAAAGATGAAAGCTTTTTCTGACTCAGATTGGGGAGCTTGTGTTGATACAAGAAGGTCTATAATTGGTTTATGTGTTTTCATAGGAAATGCCTTAGTATCATGGAAATCAAAAAAGCAGGTGACTGTCTCCAAGTCCTCATCAGAAGCTGAGTATAGAGCACTGGTAGCTACAACATGTGAAGTCCAGTGGCTATCCTATTTACTAACTGAGTTGGGGATTGATCATAATGGTCCTACTGCTATTTATTGTGACAGCAAATCAGCTATTGCGATTGCAGAAAATCCAGTGTTCCATGAGCGAACTAAACACATCGAGCTCGATTGCCATTTGATAAGGGAGAAGCTCAATAAAGGTGTAATCAAATTGTTCCATGTTGGATCTGAATAGCAACTTGCTGACACCTTCACCAAGACACATTGCCCCAGCTCCTTCCACAGTTATATCTCCAAGCTTGGACTGTTCAATTTGTACACTCTAGCTTGCGGGGGGATATCAGGAGATTAGAGAGGTTAAATAGTCAAGCCACCAGTCAATGCCACTTGGCACCATCTCATTGTATCTCTTCTATTAGATTAGTTAGATTAGTTAAAGTTTTTTGTTAAGCTTCTTTCCCTTTTCCTCTCTTGTATAAAAGCAAACCTCTTGTATTCTTCTTGAACATAACAGAAATTCTCTTTTTTTCCTAATCAGTTTCTACTCTCTTTTCCTCCTCTGAGTTTCGTCACATCATCTTAGCTAGATCTGTGTTTCTTAGGTTAGTCTGTTACTATTTTTTTTTTCTAACTGTGATCTTGCAAACGCAGATGTTGCCGGCTAATGTACTGGGAAGAGCTCTCCATCAGATTACGAAATCCGGCGGACTCTCCGTCAGACAACCAAACGCAGTTACTGGGAAGAGCTCTCCATCAGATTACCAAATCCGGTTGAGTCTCCCGTCAGACCACCAAACGCAGTTAAGTGTCCGACCATTGGTAACCGATTTACACCTCAAAATCCAGGTCTTTAAAAAAAATCTTCTACTAATTTTAAGATTTTATTTCAGTGTGTTCAATTTAGTGTAAGATTTTAGCATGCATGCTTAAATTATATAGCAGATTTTTTATTTATATTTTTGATTTCTACTTGAATACATATAATTTTCTACAAATTTTCACCCAAAATTGTTTTTTTTTACTACCTCGTAGTATTCTGCTGCTCTAGAAATTTTAGTTTCATATGAAAAGCATACCGTCAAACTATTTAATACATGTGTGTATACAACTATACATATGTAGTAAGACCTTCACTAAGACTGTATTCTTACCGGCCCTGTAATAATTTTATCTGTCTTTCGGTTGATTTCCTAATTTTAGATGCACTTATATTGTTAAAGATGTATTTAAACAATTTGTAAAGAATCAAAGTTGACTATTTTTTCTACATACGCAATCTTTAACAACGCATAACTGAAAAGCAAGCTTCAAAATATGATTTGAAATGATGTAGTGTAATAATAATGGTGGCTGTGCATATATTCTTGGAATAATAACAGTTGTATGGGAAATTGCAAATATGAATATTAGTTGTTTTTCCGACTTATATCTGCAGCTTCAGTATTGAATACAGAACCTGAAAACATGAATTTAAGAATATGCTTAATTGGTTTTTTATTAAATGTATTATAAATTAGTCAATATCTTTTATTTATCTCATGTCTTAGTATAATAGTTTTTATAGCAGATTTGTGAATTTCCTAATAATGTGCATTTGTAAAGATTAATAATCAATCAATTTGTTCCTTGGATTTAAACCTTTTCACATCATCTGTAGTTTGATATCTGTGTTTATCATTGACTTGTTAGTATTTATTTACTAAATAGACCTTTCAAAAATTATGCTATTTTTTACCTCAACTTTACTAACTAATAAACACTTGCAAATGATGATGTTATAGTCTGATGCACTATTTTTTTTCCACTAAACAGGAGTGAAATGAAATCTGAAATATTTACTTGATTTGCTTCATAGGTAATATGTACTATTGTTCCTATAAATGTATTTAAAAGTAGTTATAGATTCACAACCACAACAACTATAATGTGTCCTCAAGCTGAAGTACCTGCAAATGAATGATTGAATCATACAAAAAGATGGTCACCACTGAAAACTGATTGCAGCAGGTTTTCCAACCCTTATTTTAAAAACAGTAGACAACAATCTATATCAAAAAGTAAAAACAGATTAATATACAAACCAAAAAAATGATTCTTGTGCCACCAGACAAAATTGTTTCATAAAACCATTCTTACTACCGTAAACTGACCCTTAGGAACATAATCTTTTGGGATTCTCTGCATATACATGTAATTTAAATCAGTACTGATGCTTTTGTATGAGATGAAGCCTTACTGTATGGTAATTTTTTTTTTCCAAAACTACCTCAGATTCGTGAAAGACAATCTCATTTCTCTTGATAGCTTCCTTCGTGTTCTGGTACATCGTAAGAACAAACCACGCCGACGTCAATCACACTCTAGATATTGAATGAAGAGATGAATGTACAGGGGATACATTCTGTTTGAGAGATATGTATTCTGTGATTAGTTGGAATCAATTTCTACTTCAACCACCAATATATGGTTGAATGCAGGGTTCACCAATGAATTCACATATTTATACAAATTTGGAAGTACTGATTTGTTGAGACTTTAAGTTGTAATAAAAAAAGGTTTTCTCGGAAATTAGTAGCCGAAATGTAAATTTAATAGTGTTTTTCACATTTAATAAGCTTTTAAATAGATATGTGTATATTTTTTGAATTTGTAAATCCCATCTATATACTTGAGAAGGCACCATTATTATTTATACTAATTTCCAACTGTTCGTATTCCCAAACGGTACATTCACAGAAGAAGGCATGTACTGCATAATAAATCCCCATTAGTTCTCCCAAAACGCAGTGTGGAACTTTTCTTATTTTTATTTATTAATAAAAAGGTTCTGCTTTATTATAATAAAGGATATATAAAGATAAAGATAAAGATTGTAATATTATCACCTTTAACTATCATCCTTAATTGCATCACTATATAAAATACATGGACTACCTTGAACAAAACAAAACACTATATAAGAATCTAATAGGTACTTTGACCCAATTGTAAATGTGTAAGAGTTCTACTACATGGACTCTCAAATTCTATTCCCTTATTTTTACTCCCTCAAGTGGTAAACCAGGATTAATTATTTTCATCATGTGGGTCTACTAAAGAGTGTGAACATGTGAGAGGAGTAAAAATTAGGAGTATACACCAAGTATTTTCCGATGTGTAATAATAGTTCATGCTCCTTCGTCTTTTGCCTAGATTCTCGCCGCCTTTGTTGGCCGGAGCGGCGACACCACCACCACTTGCTTGTGTGTCTTCGCCTCCACTTTCTCTTTCACCAACGCCTGATCCTTCTTCCCGGTCATTGTCACCTTGTTAGCGTCGAGCTCCACCTTTACATCCTCCACACCATCCCTACGCAATGAAATCAGATTAACTTAAACACAACTTGTAAAAGTAACACAATAATCGTCGTTTTAGGGCATAAACAGTTAAATTTCTGAAGAAAACAAAATATATTTGAAATACATACAAATTTTCGGAATAGATAAAACAGAGGATGATGAAAACTTGAAAAGCATATAAGAAAAAGAGCATAACCGTGAATATTCCCTTCTCCAATGGACAAAAAAAGCAATAGCAAACATAGAATCTAACAACGAAGAAGATAATAAAACAGCGGAGACATTTTTACCATCACAGCCTCGAATGGTTTTGACGATTTTGAAAAAAAAAAAATAGGAAACTGAGTGACAATGGAAATTGGAGGCGTTTATGTATTTGTAGAACCACCGCCGGGGGGCACGGTGGTTGTGCGTGTGAGAAAGTGGACTGCGTGATGAATTTGAGTTTTTTGCACTTTTGGTCCCACGATTATAGTGGTACTATCAGAATTGATCCACGACTTTCAAATCTTGCAATTTAGATCCACGACTATTGTTTTTTTAGCAGCAATGGTCCTTCCGGTGTATTTTCCGTCAATTTCTCACCGGAGAAAAAATAACCCCTTTCAAGCAAGGTTAAAAATGACATTTCCATTCTTTGGAGATATTTCTCTCTGACTTTTTCGCATATTTCCAGATCTTTCAATCCATTCCTCCTTATCTGATCTCACCAGATCTTCACTCCATTGCCATTCCATCGATTGCCATCTTCAACGCCATCCATTGCCATCAATCTTCATCTTCTTCAAAACTTCAATTTTTATCTTCTTCATACTGCAATACTACATGCTTCTAAACTTGTCCAAAACACCAAAATGAAAATTTGCTTGCTATGGTTCATTAGCACAAATGATTAATCACAGCTCATCGAATCAAACTTCGAAATCTAATTTGTGTCAATTAGTTAGTAAAAATAAAACAAAAATAAAACAAAATATAAGATTAGGAGGAATAAGAGGAATGTATGTCTACACATGATTTGAAGGAATCAACGAATGTCTACTGTAATCTCAAGAATCAAAAGAATAAACAAAAAAGAATTGAACAAATTCAAATGAAGCAACGTAAGATGGGAATTGCTGGCGTCGTCGTCGACTCTATCTTCAAATCATCATTCTCCCCCGACGTTAGGTTGAGATTCAAATTTAGTCCAAATCCAAAAATTCTCTTGCTACTAGGCATCCTCTTTAATACCAGAACTGCCATCGCCATCGCCGGCGGCGGCGGCTTATCAAACGCTCCCTTCATCATGGCCGCCCGGTGTCTCCTCATGTGCCCTCCCAATGGCAAACTCAAGCCCGCATATGGAGCAACGGTGCATCTTGGACTTCTCCGGCGAACTCCTCTTGCTCTCCGGCTACCGGAGCCACCAGCTTCGGCTTCTTGTGGCTCGCCGGGTGGGCGCTTGAAAGGGGTTATTTTTTCACCTCGCTTGAAACTTGAAAGATCTGAAAATATGCCAAAAAGTCGGAGAGAAATATCTTCAAGGAAATGTCATTTTTAACCTTGCTTGAAAGGGGTTATTTTTTCTCCGGTGAGAAATTGACGGAAAATGCACCGGAAGGACTATTGCTGCAAAAAAAGCAATAGTCGTGGACTTAAATTGCAAGGTTTAAAAGTCGTGGATCAATTCTGATAGTACCACTATAGTTGTGGGACTAAAAATGCAAAAAACTCTGATGAATTGGCTAAAAATATACGAATTAATTTTAATTTTTATTATTTTGCCACATTGGAGTATAGATTCAAGAAGATGCTTTTGTTCCGAAGGAGTGGTGGGTGGATGAAACATCTTCTTCTTCTTTTTTTTTTTTTTTTTTTTTTTTTGTTATTATACAAAAAATGAGATATATTTATTACACACTCTTAAATAGTGATATCAAATTTCTCAAATTATCCAAAAAGATATGCACAATTTTATTTAAATTAATGTAATTTTAATCCATTCAATATTCATTAATTTTAAGGGTAAATTTTTACTTAAAATTAATCAATTTAAGAGCACTTCAATACACGAAATTACTTATACAATTTGTGTTTGTATAATGTTTTTCAAAAATTTTATAATTAATTATTACAATCTTGCAAATTTAACTTTCATTTCTCTAATTTTTTAATATAAATGTTCACTTTCTAGTTTCAAATTAGAGAATGTGAAAATAAATGTAATATTTGTTTTTTTTTTCTTCAGATAAGTAAAAAATTGACCCTTCATAATTCTTTAGAGAAGAGATTGATAGTATTTCACTTATATTTAGAAAGTTTTAACGCTATAATTAAAATGATACTCACCCTATTTCATTTTATTTGTCATCCTTCTATTCATTAGACAAATTAACTCTTTTTTCTTTGATTGTTTTCAATAGTATTTATTAATAAATTTTAAACTTATTTTTTTAATGTTTACTTTTAAAATGGTTTTTAAATATATAAATTTCACATACTAATTATAAACTTAATATTATGAAAATTTAAATTATAAATAATTTTAGTTAAACATTGTTAATTGAACCCGATACATAAAATGAGACGGTAAAAGTATATATTTTTTATTTAATTTTTAGAAAATGTCAAATCATAAAAGAATTTGAATGGGCTCAAAAAGCAATCATTCCAAACTCCTAAATCTTACTATCCTAAATTTATTCTCTGATGTTGCGAGTTTTAATAGGTTATTTTCTTTATGTGAACCCCTATAAACATGTCTACATCAAAATTTTAAGTATAAAAATACATACAAGTTAAAAATATAAAATGAGTACATATAGTATTTTCCATCGAAACACATCATGGAACTAGGGCCAAGAGGGATAGTTGAATCCAAGTACATGTAACCAAATAATTATTTGACGGACGAAGAGTTAACCAACCACAATAATCACTTAATCATTAAACGCCTCAAATACAAAATATCAATTAATAAATATTATTAAATATACATATCTAAATATTATACTGATATTTATATTGTACAAATTCAAATTAATTCAGATAAGATTTTAAAAATAACAAAAAAAAAATTATAAACACTATTAAAAAATGTACACAAATAAAACAAAGTGTGTGTTTGGTTCATGAGTTTATTCAGTAGGAATGTGAATCAAAATCATAGTTAGTGTTTAGTTGACAACTTTTTAAAACACAACTATGAGATTTGATTGTTTCTTCAATTAAAAAACCTCATTTTCTAATTAAAAATGTATCATTCCATCTTATGGATTAATATTTGATGCACCGCCGGTGTATAGCATATAGATGCTATACACCGGGAGTTAATGAGGAGATGACACATCATTCAAAAATAAAATTAATTTTAGTCGGGTCTTTTTTTTGCAAAATATCTAACACTTGTATTTTTTAGGAAACTCTTTTATTTCTAATTAACAAAATATATATACTTTCCTAAATATATTTATTACTTAATTATTATATATATCTAATTATCTAATTAATAATGATAACAATTCTAAAACCTGGAAAAGAATTAGACATTCATTACAGGTTTTAGAAGCTGTTATGTTTAGAGGTTATATCTATTTTTAATTAAAACAGGTTCTAAAACCGTAAAACAATTGGAATTAACAATGTTAATTAAACTATTATATTATAATTAATAATTCTAATTGATATCTAAAAATAAATTTCTAAATTATTATATTTATAATTAAGAATTTTTTAATTTTAATTAACAAAAACCATCTAATTTCCTATATCTATCTTAACTCCTAAATCTATTTAAACCCCTAAACTCCTAAATTTAAATTACAACCTTAGTCACTATTAGAAACAAATGCAACATCTTGTAAGAATATATATATATATATATATATATATATATATATATATATATATATATATATATATATATATATATATATATATATATTCAATAATGTAAAAAATCAACACTTGATCAAATATTATGTAATAGTCAAATTATATCTTAAAACTTATTAAAAAGTTATAATGTAATACACTCTACAGAACAATATCCAATAGTGTAAAAAGTTAAATTTGCAAACTATGACGATGAAACATAAAACGAGCCACATTTCTTATGTCTTCATTGTTCTCATCAAAATCAGTCCTTTTCATTTGTCCCAATTGGCGATTGTTGTCCATCTGCAATTAAATTCTACAATAAGAGATTAAAGAGAATTGTTATTATGAACATTAAATAATATTTAAAAATAAAGAAATTTAAATGGAAATATAAAATAAGTTCAAACTGCATACCATATTTTTATTTTTCAATGGACAAGTACGCTTGGTATGCCCTTTCTTTTTGCAAGTTGAACATGTAACTCCATTACTTTTAAGTTCTAAAGCTCCTTTCATTCTGATAGACCGAGGACGACCTTTAGTAGTCACACGAGGAGGATCACACATTGCTACATTATTATCATCATCATCTTGATGACTTATCATGCTTGTCAAACAAGTAGTGCTACTAGCTATGACATCATCAATCTTCAATGCATCTAACTTTTTGAATAAACATTGCAAGTCTTCTATTGTGGTGGCATAATGCTTTTTTGAACGTGAAGCTTTTTCAGAAAGTTGTAATGAGTGAACCATGATATTATTAAACAATGTTGTTGAACACATATTGTAACCACTCATCTCTTCTTCATTTGATGTTCTTGTAATTTCTCCTTTTTTAGCATCTATTGTCCACCTTTTTAAAATGTAGTGCTGAGGTAAAGAGTATACATTTTTCTTGATAAGAACCATCAACTGGTGTCTACAAAGGATGCCTAAAAATTCAAACATGTGACATGAGCACTCTATGGTTGTTGACGAACTCAAGAATGTCACTATGTACTCTGCTTTTTCTTTGTCAAACTCATGCACCCTATATACAGACTCATGCTCAATAGTAATAATTTTTTCTGCAACAAATTGCTAAGAATGAATCAATTCGTCTTGAAACATTCTAAACATCTTTCTTGTATAAACCTTTGAAGTTTCTTCCTCCATTGGATACAAAGTCTTTAAGATAGGTTTTGAATTCAATGTTTTGAAGGTTTTCTCCCTTTCTTTATTGTACCTTGCATCAAGAGCCTTGTCATATTGAACAACAAACTTACTTATTGGTGTATTAACATTTATATAATCTTTAAAGTACTTATTCATACTTTCACTTCTGTGTAGTAGACATTCCAGCACAAAAACTAGTACGTACATAAGCAGGAATCCATTTTTCATGAATGGAATACAACTTCTCAAGCCAACTATTTCCTCGTAAACCATACTTGTCAAGAACTTTTTCCCATTCTACTTCAAAGTCATTAGGGATATATATCCTATGGATACAATGTGAAATTTGAAACTTAAAATCATCAAACTTATGATAAACATGGCTAAGATTTTCTGGAAATTTTTTCTCAATATGCCACATGCAAAAATGATGTGCAGTATTTGGCAAGACCGTTGCGATTGCAGCAGTTATAGTTGCATCTTGATCTATAATTATTGTTTTTGGATGGCATCCATCCATTGCTCCTAACCAAGTATTCAATAGCCAAGCAAATGTTTCCACTGTCTCATCCCATAACAGAGCACAACCAAATAAAATGGACTGGTGATGGTGATTGACTCCAGTGAAAGGAACAAATGACATTTTATACCTATTTGTCAAATAAGTTGGGTCAAAAGTCACAACATCTCCAAAAAATTTATAAGCCACTCTAGACCTAGAATCAACCCAAAAACAATTCGCTAGTTGACCTTCTATGTCCATTTGTATTGCATAAAAAAATCCTGAATTTTTAGATTGACACTCCTTAAAATAATTCAACATTGCTTGTGCATATCCTTTCTCAAGTTGCTTTTGCCTTTTGTTACTTAAATAATTTTGAATATCTCGCTCAGTACAACCGACCCTATCTATTCCTCCAGATTCAGTAACCAAAACTGACATTATTTTAGTAGGACGAATTCCAGATTCATCAAGCACGTCAATCAAATTCCTTTGAGATTTTGTCCTCTTTCTATGAACTCGATGAAAACGAGCACTACTAGGAGAAGCAAGCACATGATTATGATCTCTAGTAAATTTAGATATTATCCATTTGTCTTCGTCGTTTCTAGATACATAAATCATGGCTTTGCATCCCATGCGTGTTTCATCAGATGGAGGTTTTTTCCTATTGTCTCGCTCTAAATATTTTTTTGCACGATAACCTTGCTTTGAACAAACAAACTCTTGTCCAATAACCATTTGATTCTTTATAGACTTTAGTATGCGATTTTTGCGAATTCCAAGACCTTCATGTTTTGCATAATTGGTATAGCACATTAAAGCATCATCTAGTGATTGAAACTCCATTCCAATACATAACTCTATTGTCTCAATATTCACATCACACTTCGCATTTGCATTGGCATTTTGTTCAATCTCACCTATATTAAATTCACCATTATTCAGCAGTTCATCATCATGATTGCTTTCACTCAATTCTGTAGTAATTTCACAACCATGATCTTCTTCAGTTTCGATTATATTATGGTCTTTATCGTTGATAGTAGCCATTATTAATCTATAAAGAAATATATAAAGGGATTAGAACACAAGTAAACCCATGAATAGGGGAATATTTCAGGTTAAAGACTTTTTTTTTTTTGAAAATTTTCTGCGGTGCTTCATTAGAAAAATGCTGAAATAATGTCTGGTGGGTGAGTATCCCAGTACATAGTATCAGGTTGCTGATAAGCCGTAGTGGCTAAAGCATGAGCTAAATAATTGTCCGATCTAGAAATATAATTAAAAGAACATGAGTGAAAGTAAACGGCAATTTGTCTGCAGCTATCAATTGCATAGCCAACGTAAGAGCGAAACGCAGTGGTTGATGATGTAAGGTAGCGTTGTAGTGTCAAACAATCCGTGTAGATCTCAATATTCTGTTCACCTCGATCCTTTAGCCATGATAAAACTTCCTTACACGCCAAAGCCTCAGCCATAAGTGGTGACGTACAGGCCGGTAGCGGCGCGGTTAGTGCCGAGATATAGGCTCCATCTCCATCTAATAAAACGGCCCCTACAGTTGCATTCCCTGTCTCGTGTAGATATCCCGCATCGACCCTGCATCTTCTCACTGGCGGCACAGAGGATCCGGCGGCGTCGGCAGCACCGCGGCCGGCGGTGGGACTCGCCTGGGCAGCGTGGCGGTTTTCTGTCGGCAGCGTAGCAGTGGCAGTGGCAGCCACGGCTGGGCGGGACTGAGTCCATGCGGTCTTGGCTGCCGCTGCGGCTCTGAGTAGGGACCCCGGGCGTGGTAAAAATGCCTCCCAAACTGCACCATTTCGAGCTTTCCAAATATTGTATAGAATTGATGTTGCATATAACATTCCATCAGAATCTAAAATATTTAGAAGTTCCCCAAACCAAACATGAAAAATATCCGTGACAATATTGGGGATTGTAAGGTTGGATTGATCCCAAATGTTTCTTGCAAAATCACACAAGACTAATGCATGCATTGTATTCTCATGTGATATCCCACACATAGCACAATATGGGTTCACCTCCACCCTCTTTAAAAGCAAGTTCGTAGTTGTAGGCAAAATATCACAAATAGCTCTCCAGAGGAACATTTTCCACTTTGGTGGAATTTTTAGTCTCCATAAAGCTAACCAATTAGTAAAGGGGCCTTGATTATTCTCATAATCTCCCACCAATCGTCTGTACCCGCTTTTCACAGAATATAATCCTCTCGGGTCCCCGTACCAATACCATGCATCATTATAATCCCGGGATACAGGTACTCTCATAATTCTCTCGACATCCGTAGGTTGAAATAAATCTGATAAAATTTCATTATCCCATGTACCAGTTTGTTGATCTATTAGCCCCACTACTCTGGCCTCTCGTAACTGTATAGGCATCTCTGTTTGTATCATAGGGTCCTGGTCATCCAGTAACCATGGATGGGTCCATATAGATGTAGTTTCCCCATTCCCAATTCTTCGTCTGACCCCACTACAAATTATGCTCTTTGATGCCATTATACTCCGCCAACAAAAACTGGGATTATTTCCTACCTGCGCATCAAAGAAAGTATCCCTGGGAAAATATCGGCTTTTGTAAACACGAGCTACTAAGGAATCAGGCTTAGTGAGCATTCGCCATGCCTGTTTCCCCAACATAGCTAGATTAAATGCACGTAGGTCCTTAAAACCCAATCCACCATACTTCTTAGGAACACATAGCTTGTCCCAAGCCTTCCAGTGAACTCGGTTGTCCGTCCCATAACCCCACCAATATCTATTCATCGTTCTTTCTATAGCCGTGCATACTGATATAGGTAGCAAAAAAACACTCATTGAGAAGGTAGGCATAGATTGTGCCACACTTTTCAACAGTATTTCTTTCCCTGCCTGAGACAATAGCCTTTTATTCCACGACCCAATTCTTTGGCCTATTTTATCCTCAATATATGCAAAAGCTGCCTTTTTATTCCTACCCACAAACGAAGGTAGACCCAAATACTTGCCAAAGTTTGGTGCCTGCTCCACCCCCAAAACTTGGGCCACACTTTCCCTATCCACATTACTCGTATTCCTGCTATAACAAATACTCGACTTGTGGTAGTTAACCACCTGTCCCGATAGATCCTCATATACAGTCAGGCATTTCTTTATCTCATTAGCCTCTTCCACATTAGCCTTAAAGAATAAAAGGCTATCGTCCGCAAAAAACAAATGAGAAATCTGAGGGGCCCCTCTTGCTACCCTACATCCATGAATTAATCCCGCTCTGTTAGCCTGTTGTAGTAACAACGAGAGTCCCTCTGCACAGATAATAAACAAATATGGGGATAGCGGGTCTCCCTGTCTCAAACCACGCGTGGGTATTATTGGGTCACTCCTTGAGCCATTTATCATAATACTATAGGAGACTGTGGTCACACATTTCATAATCAAATCAACCCATCTATCATGGAAACCCAATGCCATCATCATATTACGGAGAAAAGGCCACTCCATTCGATCATACGCCTTAGCCATATCCAGCTTAAGTGCACCCCAGCCCCTCAATCCACACTGTTTTCGATTCAGAAAGTGCCCCACCTCTGCAGCTAATAGAATATTATCTGTTATCAATCTATCTGGGATAAAAGCACTCTGTGTCTCAGATATTATTCCTTCCATCAAAGGCTTCATTCTATTAGCCATCATTTTAGCTATTATTCTGTAAATGACATTGCTAAGTGCTATAGGGCGCAGATCAGTTACTAACTCTGGATTACTCTTTTTAGGGATCAACACAATATCTGTCTCATTCAAGCCAGACGGGAGGTCACCTGATTCAAGACAGTTTAGCACAAAACTCGCAACATCCCCTCCTACCACATCCCAGAAATGCTGATAAAAACCCGGATTCATTCCATCCGGTCCTGGTGCTTTATCCGGATACATTGCAAACAATGCACCCTTTACTTCCTCCAGATTAAATGGCCGTAATAGTGAGTCATTCTGCGCCTGTGATACCCTGGGTTCTATCCCCCCAAAAAAATCATCTCCAGTTCCCGGACTCCCAGAGCTGAAAATATTCTTAAAATAGTCCAGAATGATATCTCTCATGGGATCCCCCTCCAACCAATCCCCATTGTCATTCATTAATCTAAGTAAAGTATTCTTTTCCTTTCGGTGAGAGGCATACCTGTGAAAGAATTTGGTATTGGCGTCAGCTTCCTTGAGCCAGTGCTGCTTGGCCCTCTGCCTCCAGTATGCATCCTCCTGGGCCTCAGTGCGACTCAGAAGTTGCTCTATTCGCTGAAACTCGACAAGAGAGGCCGAGTCAGTGCATCCTCTCAGGTTAAAGACTATTGTTACCAAGTATCAAAATAGTAAAAAGAGAAAGCATATGAGAGATGAAAAATATAGTCATTACAATGTTCTTCATTCTTAGCCACTAACAAAAGTATACATATTATGCTCTTAAAATTTAAGACCCAAAACCCATAAATCAATTTACAAACTCAACCTTTCCACTTTATATCAAAAGTATAGTTTTTTAGAGTTTACAAATTACTATATATATATATATATATATATATATATATATATATATATATATATATATATATATATATTAAAAATCAATAGCTTACAAGAGAATTTCAACAATAAAAAATAGGTATAAAAAAAAATTTACCGAAGAGAACTCTTTACTAATGAAATACTGATAAAGATTCTGACCGAGAGAAAAGATTGACGGGTTGAATTCTTCTGACAGAGAAAATTTGGATTTTGATGAACATATATTCTTACAAGATGTTGCAATTATATTGTTTCTAATAGTGACTAAGGTTGTAATTTAAATTTAAGAGTTTAGGGGTTTAAATAGATTTAGGAGTTAAGATAGATATAGGAAATTAGATGGTTTTTGTTAATTAAAATTAAAGAATTCTTAATTATAAATATAATAATTTAGAAATTTATTTTTAGATATCAATTAGAATTATTAATTATAATATAATAGTTTAATTAACATTGTTAATTCCAATTGTTTTACGGTTTTAGAATCTGTTTTAATTAAAGATAGATATAACCTCTAAACATAACAGCTTCTAAAACCTATAATGAATGTCTAATTCTTTTCCAGGTTTTAGAATTGTTATCATTATTAATAATTAGATAATTACCAAGACTATGTGGTTTAATGGTACCCGGGTTGGACTTCTATTTGGAAGGTTACGAGTTTGAGCCTCAGTGGAGGTGTTATTGGTTCTTTGTGTTTCAGTAGGTTAAGAAATAAAAGAGTTTCCTAAAAAACTAACAAGTGTTAGATATTTTGCAAAAAAAGAAAAAAGACCCGATTAAAATTAATTTTATTTTTGAATGATGTGTCATCTCCTCATTAACCGCCGGTGTATAGCATCTATACACCGGCGGTGCATCAAATATCCTTATTGGATTATTGCTTTTAGATTTGTGTTTTGATTTTTTTCTTTTTTTATATTAGTGCTTTGTATGCCATTATATTATAATCAATTGCCTAATTTTTTTTATTCTTATATTTTTTTAAAATCTTTATTCCCATTATAGGGCATACATAACCAAACATCAATATAAGTAATTATTCAAATTTCACCATATTACCAAAAAATAAAAAATGCAAAATACTTCCACCAAAACTCATTCTATTACCTAGTATTTGATTCCCATTTCAATTCCGATTTTCATTTGCAAATTGTTGGTCCCGATAGGGTGGTGAAAGTCTAGAGGGGGGAGGGGGGGGGGGTGAATAGACTTTCACGCTTTTTTCGAATTAAATAACTTTTCGGTAACTTCAACTCTAAGTAACAAGTAAATAGAGCAAGTATGTGTTGCACAGCGGAATAATGAGTAAAGAGTTATGCCCAACTAGTAAATTAAATGTGCAGGTATAAGTAAGTTAGGTACAAATGATATGTAAAGTGACAGAGATATCTTGAATATGTAGAGGAGATGGTTCACTCAATATATAATGACAATATTCAAGATTATAAATAAATTTCGTATCACGTCGAACGTGTGACGAATGTTACATGCAACACGTCAAACTTGCTTAGAATAAATCACTATTTAAGCTCGAGAAGTTTGAGTCACATGCATACGTGAGAACACACTAAACCCGGATGATAAAGATTAACTGTGAATAGTAAACGGGTTAGTCGGATGAGATAGATAGATATAGCAAATAAAGTAAGTGCGGTATGTAAATGAGAGAGACAATTTATAGTGGTTCGGAAGTGGCGTAATCTTCCTAGTCCACTTTTCTCCTTTCACGTCTAGGAGAAATTCACTATCTTTCCACACACAGTTACAATAGTGAATAAGCGCTACACAAGCACTTCTTCCGGATGTCTTGCACACAGCTACACCCAACTCCGAGTGTCTCGCACACAGCTACACTCAACTCCGAGTATTTCGCACACAGCTATACTCAACGCCAACTAAGTGTCTTGCACACAGCTACACTTAGCAACTACGAGTGTTTTGCACACAGCTACACTCACTAGAGTATTTTGCACACAGCTATACTCTTTCTACAATTTACAAATACAAGGATTTGTATTTCTCTCTCCAACTATATTTTGAGACTATTCAGACTAAGTCTCTTTGAATATTTTGAGCACTTGCACTTTTGAATTTTTTGGTGTGTATTGCACTTCTATCTCGTTCTCATCTATCTCTGCACACCTCTCTCTTATTCACTTCAAGTCTTCATGACTTTTTATAGTCAATCAAATATATCCGTTGGAGTGGGATAATTTGATATTTGAATTTTGAATCTTCATAGCCTGATATTGTTGACAGTAGTAGATCTTCAATTTTGATTTGATTTGTCAACTTGTCTGACAAAGTAATTATTTTTAGCACAACTTTGATTTTCTAGTTGTTTCTAAAAATATTACTTTAATTGTCAATTTGAATATCCAACGAATCTTTGAAATAAATTCATCTGATAGAATTTATTTCTAGGATAAGTTTTTATATTCATGCCTTCATAAATATTTTTCCGTTCTGATCAAATGTCTTTCAGGCAATTTTGGAGTCTTGTGGCATGTGGTGGACTTGGAGTAAATTCCTTCGAATTTATCCAATTTCTGATCATCTTGCTCTTTTTGCCACATTGTGCTCCTTTGACTTGAACATCGTGCTTCTTTTGATACATTGTGCTCTTCTGACAGCATTGTGCTTCTTAGCCTTCGGACACATTGTGCTCCTTTCAGATTTGTTCACATTGTGCTCCTTAGGTAGACATCGTGCTCCTTTGGACGCATCGTGCTCTTTTCAAACACACTGAGCTCCTTTTTGAATACATTGTGCTCTGCTTTATAAAAATATAGGTCCTTGAGGGGAATCGATCTCGGGTGTGATCGTTTAGAGTAAGGACCTCTACCATTTCGCCGTTAGGCTCATCCAGTTATTCCTTGCAACGCCAATGCTTTATGCTTCTTTCACGGATGAATACTTGTAGGACCAAAATTAATTTCTCAAATTAATTTTGTTCTTTCTATGGTAGATTCCTTCTGATTTCAATATTCTGATTTATGATGCTTGTACTAAAGACCTAAAGACCAAGGGGATCTAAAGATACATTTTGGCTCATCAAAACTTACAAAAATATTCCTATCAATTTTCCCCCTTTTTGATGACGCCAAAACCTATACTCAGTCATTTGGCTTGTCTTTTAAAAACAATCATTTTTCAAAAAAAATTTATTAACTTAGACATAGCCAAGATGAGTTTAACAAATGATTTTGACTCTAGGAAAGGTATTTTTAGCCACTATATTCCTATTTCGCATTTTTGGAATTTTAATGATAATGAATTTTTGCATTTTTCCAATTCATGCGATTTGATACACTCTAAGCTAAAAATATAACCTTTCAAGACAAATAATAAAATTAAGAAACAACTTAATAGCATCATAAACAGATAATTCAAATCATTCCAAATTGTTTCATGGGTTCATGTACCCGTGGACCACAAAAATATTGTAACAATTTTACAGATCATCTAATCACTTTGTTTCTCTTTTCTTTGAGCACATTGTTAACATGGTTCTGAATATCAACAAAATTGTCACTAATGGCAAAGTTGTTGCATACCTGCCCAACTGAATAGTAGTTGAAAGCTTCAATGATGTTGCTCCCGGGCAGTATACCTTCCTCATACCATATGATGCACTCTTCTAGACTTTTTCCATCTTGTAGCTCGGCATCATTGACTTTGATGTAATCCCTTAGAACCATGATCATCAAGGCTCTAGCATAGCTTTGAATTCTTCTGAAATTCTCACTTGAAACCCACATGTTTTGATCACTAGGACCACTTTTCTTCATTCCTTTTGGTAGATCATTCAAAGTCACCAACTTTGGCATTTCAACTCTACCATCTCTCGGTGTGGATTCCAAATAAAGAGCTGCTCGATTGTACCAATTAATCTGCTCAATGTTTCCCCCTGCACACACAATATCACGAAAAGAACGGTTAGTGGTATTTGCACTGCTTGATCCTCCTGGACTGCCAGCTTCACCACCACCGAACCAATACTCCAATCCTCCTTTTCTTGGTGCATTTCTTCCAGCAGATCTGCCTCCTCCACCTCTACTACTGCTTGTGCCAACATTTCTGCTAGCCATGGCAGTCATCATCATCTCAATCATTAAGAATACCTTGGCTTTGGTTCACGGCAATTGCTTCATTTGCCTTTCCAGAATTCTTGAGGATTTGTGAAAGTTGAATATAGAACTCATTGAGTTGCCCTTTGACATTGTTATTCAAACTTCCAACTTGTCTTTCAAGTGCTTGGTGGGTATCAATCAAATGTTGTTGAGTTCTCCGATTTTCATCAAAAGATGCTTCGAATTTTCCACCTTGAATATTGACAACTTGATCCACATGAGTGTAGATCCCTTGAAACATGTTCTCTATTCGGTCAACAAGGCTTAAGACAACTTTCTCCAGATTTTCTAACTTCTCATTTGTAGGTGTGCCATCAAGTTCTTGCTCTTCTCGGGATGAGGGAAAACATCTTGCTCCTTCTTGAGCAAAATCGGCTTCAAGCATGTGAGATTGAGCTTGATTTTCCACTATATTTCCTTCCCTTTCCGGAGTAAGTAACACGTGAGTGTCACCATGGGCACTTTCTGCATTAATAGATTGAATTTCCTCCGTATGTTGACTAGCTTGCATGGCATTTTGGTCTTGACTTATTTCAGTGAGATTTAACACACTCACATCATATAAGCCACTATCCATCAAGTGTACACCATACGTGACATTTTCTTCAACATCCCTTGTCACAAATTCGGCCATATCAACTAAGAAATCTTCTTCAGTAGGCAAATCACCTTGAACAGTGCAGTCAACAGTACCTTCGGCTAATTTGGCTTTCAATTTGTTCACAAATGCTCCATTTACCGTGGACAACAAGGTTGCATGGCAAACATCAAAATTGCCAATCCAATTTAGTGAAAATAATTCTTCTTCATGCATACTTAATCCCTTATTCATCAACTCATCATAAGGACCAAGTCTCCACTTCCTCCAACTTAGGACTCTACGGTATTCATTTACCAATACCAAGTCCAATCCTTCAACTTGATGAATCTCCTCATTCAACATTGTTTCCAATTCGGCAATTTGGGAAAAAGAATTTAATAGACTTTGGCTTGCATTTGGGTTAAGACATGTGGTAGGATTTTGGCTTGATGTAGGGTTTAGGCTTGAGGTAGGGTTATGACTTGTGTTTGGATTTTGGCTTGATGTAGGGTTTTCATGGCATTGAGAGGGTAGACCAAGAATTTCTGAAACTGGTCTCTTTCTAGCTGGGATACCTCTCGGCTTTCTTTTTCTTTTGGAATTTGGATCACTCATCACTTCATGATCTTTAAACAAGATTCTATTACTTCCAAAAGGCTTCTTTGACCTCATAGTCAACCCTTTGCCTTTGATAATCTCACCAATGAGCAAACCGAACCCTAATATACGGTTGAACTTCCCATTCCTTATTTTTGCACCTTTCACAAAGTGTGCAATTCGGCTCAAGACAAGCTTACTCCAATCACCCTTAACCACATTCATGATAGCATGTACATAACCAATTCTTACGGGTGAAATATCTTCCATGCTATTTAATTTGCACAATACACATTTGTAGAGAATTTTAACAAGCATTTCATACTCCAACTTCAACTCAGATTTTTGACCGGAAAGATTTGGTTCGAGAGAGGCATTCTCATTCCGAATTTCTGTCCAAATTTCCGTATGATCATATAGGTGAACATCTAAGTCCAACAGTGGTTGTTCTGGACTAGATATGGGCAGTCCAAAGGTTGTGTGTAACTCGTGTTCATCAATGGTGATGAGAGTTCCATTCACGGTGGACTCAATGGTCCATCCAACAACCTTGGCATTCATATAAAACTCTGCTACATCTTCATCATAAAATCCAGAATAGGAGTAAGAACATAACCTCATTAGATTGCTTTGTTGAAGTGCATTGATGATTCTTTGTGCAAGAGGAGAGTTCTCGGCTTCTTTGAGGAATCCTTGAGGGTCAAAACTTCCTCCGGCCTTGATTCCCACTGCTAGCTTTGTAAGGTTGAGTTGTGTGGTGTGTTCTTCATTCGGTTGTGAGCTTGTATTTCCAATGGTGGCCATAATGCAATTGATTTTTAGGAGATTTGAGGAATTGAGAGATTTTTGGAGAAGAAGAGGTTTGTTTCGGCTATGGAAGATGAATAGCTTTTGAAAATATGAGTGTAATTGTGCCTTCCAATCGATTGGGTAGAAAAGAGGTGTCTTTACACAAATATCCTCACATTTAAGTGTTGACTTTTAATAAGTGTGGGGTATTTTTGAATTTTCAATAGCTTCCAACCTTTGACCTAACTGATAGTTAGTTTAGGTTATATATTCTCCATCCAATTTGTCTGCTGATGTGGCGCCAAAAATTTAGATACCCGGACTGATTTTACCTGAAATAAAATTCAAAGAGCACTAAATCTGTTCGAAAATAATATGTATGAATCTACACGTTTTTATGTAGATGGAAGAAAGAGAAATTTATTCTTTCTAGACTATTTATTATGCACAACTACCATAAAAAGGTGTTCTCATTTAAGACATTCTATCATCACACCATCTTATCACTCTTAAATGGTAAGATTTGGCATATCTAGATGATTTCTACTTGTACATATGTATGTAGATATACGGTTAGAAAGACATATAAGCATTATGTGCTTTATCACCATTTAATGGATATAGGTGGACATTAAAAAGATGTGACATTTTTTGCATGTGTGACACATAGGCACGAAAATTTAAATCAGATAAAGTGTCTAAATATCAGATGAAAAATTGAGCTTATAATTAGAATAGAGTTTAGAAACTTAGCTCAATTCAATCATGCCCATCTCGTATCTCAATTTCGAAAATCTTGATTCACACAGAGGCTTTGTGAGAATATCAGCTAATTGATTCTCGGTCGGGATATATTCGATTGATAATTCCTTCTTTTCAACATGATCCCGGATAAAATGATGTCTCACATCAATGTGTTTTGTTCTTGAATGTAACACGGGATTATGTGTTATGGCAATAGCACTTGTATTGTCACACAATATATTGACATTTTCACAATTCACGCCATAATCTTTCAGCTGTTGTTTCATCCAAAGAATTTGCGCACAACAACTTCCAGCAGCTATATATTCAGCTTCGGCTGTACTTGTAGCTATGGAGTTTTGCTTTTTGCTGAACCATGAAACCAACCTTCCCCCTAAGAACTGGCACGTTCCTGAGGTACTTTTGCGATCGATTTTACATCCTGCAAAATCTGCATCTGAGAAACCAGTTAGTGTAAAGTTACCTTCTTTTGGATACCATAATCCAACATTGACTGTTCCTTTTAAGTATCGGATGATTTTCTTGGTAGCAAGAAGATGACTCTCTTTTGGTTTTGACTGGAACCTAGCACATACTCCCACTGAGTAAGATATATCTGGTCGACTTGCAGTGAGGTATAGTAATGATCCAATCATTCCTCGATATTTTGTTTCGTCCACATCCTTGCCTTCATCATCTTTATCTAATCGTAAAGATGTGCTCATCGGGATCTTGATTGAGGACTTTCCATCTTGACCGAATTTCCTTATCAGATCTTTTGTGTACTTGGCCTGATTGATGAATATTCCTTCGCTGAGTTGCTTTACTTGTAGTCCAAGATAGTAATTCAATTCTCCCATCATGCTCATCTCAAACTTATTCTGCATGAGCTTAGAAAATTTCTCACAAAGAATTTTATTAGTACTTCCAAAGATAATATCATCAACATAAATTTGTACTAATAAAATGTGATCATTTTCTTGAATTCTAAATAAGGTTTTATCAACAAGGCCTTTTGTGAAACCACAGTTAATTAGGAACGTTGATAGGGTGTCATACCAAGCTCTCGGTGCTTGTTTTAACCCATATAACGCCTTCTTTAATCTGTAGACCTTATTAATATCACCTTTTACCTCGAAGCCGGGAGGTTGCTCAACGTAGACTTCCTCTTCAAGTAATCCGTTTAAAAATGCACTTTTCACGTCCATTTGATAGACAGTGAAATTCTTGAATGCGGCATAAGCTAGAAATATTCTGATGGCTTCTAGTCTTGCAACGGGTGCAAATGTTTCATCGAAATCTATGCCTTCTTCTTGTGAATATCCTTTTGCCACTAAACGTGCTTTATTTCGAATGACGATTCCATCCTCATTAGCTTTATTCCGAAAGACCCATTTTGTTCCAATTACATTGTAATTTTCAGGTCTTGGAACTAATTCCCATACGTCATTTCTCTTAAACTGTTCAAGCTCTTCTTGCATTGCATTGATCCAATCTGGATCACTTAGTGCTTCTTCAATGCTTGTGGGCTCCACCTGAGAAAGAAAACAAGAGAATAAAGAATTTATACTTGAGGACCTTGTTTTTACTCCTTCTCGTGGATCTCCAATTACTAGCTCTGGAGGGTGATTTTTGAGCCATCTCAAGTCAGGTTGTAGATTGCATGGGCTTTCCACGTTTCCCTGTTCAGTAGGTAAATTGGAGGTAGACACATTTTGCTCATCAGATTGATCTCCAATTTGTGTATTGACTTGAGAGTTTTGATTTTCAACGTGTGCATCTTCATTGGCTTCCACGTGTTCTTCACTATTGCAATCAATGTCCAATTGCTCCATACCCTGTACAATTTGATCTTTAAAAGATATGTCAGCATCATTAAATGATTTTTCAACTTGACAAATCTCCTGATCATTTTTGTTGCTTTGGGTTTCCTTTGTATGAGCTTCATCAAATGTGACATGAATTGATTCTTCTACCACCATTGATTTCTTGTTCAATACTCTGAATGCTTTACTGGTAGATGAATATCCCAAAAATATTCCTTCATCTGCACGCTCATCAAAAGTCTTTAGATATGTTTTGCCATTATTAAGAATAAAACATTTGATACCAAAAGTATGGAAATAGTTGAGTTTAGGTTTTCTCCCTTTCCATAATTCGTACGGAGTCTTATTGTAAGACTTATGTATCAAGCTCCGATTTTGTGTGTAGCAAGCGGTGTTGATTGCTTCAGCCCAATATCTTTTAGGTAGCTCGGCTGACGTAATCATCACTCGTGCGGCTTCTTTTAGCGTTCTATTTCTTCTTTCGGCTACACCGTTTTGTTGAGGTGTACGTGCGGCAGATAGTTGATGTAGAATTCCTTGGGAATTGCAGTAGGCTTTAATCACTTGATTCACGAACTCAGTTCCACGATCCGTTCGGATTTTTGCAATTTTCAAGTCTTTCTCATTTTGTAGTAGCTTCAGTAGCTCTGGCAACTTTTGCTCCACTTCATTTTTCTTTTTGAGAAATATTGTCCATGTGTACCTGGAAAAGTCATCAACAACAACTAGTGTATATTTCTTACCCTTAGACTTGCTGGGTCTACTGGACCAAATAGATCCATGTGTAGTAGACTTAGCGGTCTTGTTGTAGATTCTTGAGCTTTGGATTTGAAAGATGACTTGACTTGCTTTCCTCTTTGGCAAGCATCACATATTTGATCTTTCTTGTAGACAATGTCGGGTAGACCTTCAACTAATTTGTTCTTGCTAGCTTGTTGATAGTCTTGAAGTTTAGATGATTCAACTTCTTGTGTCATTCCCAACTTGTTGCGTGTGAGTTGGTTTGCTAGTAGGCACACTGATTCTTTTGTTGTGTTCCAATCCACAACGTACATATTTTTCTTTCTTATTCCTTCGAGAACAACTTCTCCTGTGGAATTATTTTTCACTTGGCCACTTCTCTTTGAAGAACTTTACTAGATATCCTTTGTCACAAAATTGACTTGTACTCAACAAGTTGAATTTTAGACCTTCAACAAAGGATACATCTTCGATTTTTAAACCATTTCGAAATATTGTACCGATTCCTTTTGTTATGCCGTATCGTTCATTCCACCGAATACGACTTTTGGTCCTTCGATATTTTTAAGATTCACAAGACTTGATTTATTTCCAGTCATGTGTCTAGAACATCCACTATCGAAGTACCAAACTTCCTGCAAATGAATCAAACATTTTTAGGTACCCAACTTGACTTGGGTCCTTGGGTGTTAGTCATTTTTGGTACCCAAATCCACCTTGTACTCACTGATCTAAGTTTAGGTGATTGGTAACATTAAACACATTATAATCATATTTAATTTTTGAAAACATTTTTTGTGTCGGTTTTTGAAAATTGACTCGATTTTTGACACGTGGGATATAGATTGTTTGGGCATGTGATAAGCATTAAATCTAGACTTAGTCCATGGTTTAATATTTCCAAACCAATCTTGTTTAGAGGGATAGAATCTCCCTGCCCAATCCTCGGA